>NC_087211.1:46508376-46513176 GCF_015104395.2 Macrobrachium nipponense | reverse complement strand
AAACACTTATGCAGAACCTTGTCTCTGTGCATTACCTTAAATTATTTTAGATATTTTGTATTAATGATCATCTTTAACTTATGATTCTTATAGAACATTTGGTACTCCTCTTATGAACTGAACTTGCTTTCCAACAGACACAAACCATCGTTTTGCAAATGCCTTCTTCAGAGCCAAATAACATTGTAAATGACAGTTCACAGTGGGATTATTTGCCCGTTTTCTGATAGCAAGAACCTTTGCATATCTTTTCATGATAGTTAGGGTCGGGGATCAGTTATTTGTATTCATTTATGCAAAATGAAATGAAAAACTATTCAAGGTGGAATCAATGGTACATTCGACAACATAGACACCAATAATGGTGTTGATACCTAAAAGAAAATACCAGAACGCCTTAAAACAGTCCGTAAAGCAAGGAATAAATGAGACAGTACGGCACGGTACGATTCAAGGAAAAAGAATAATCTAGAATTGGCACACTGACTGAGGCTCCGAGGGCAGCCCTATCGCATCTGTAATGTAACTTGGAAACCACTTTTGTTGTCTGGAAAACAGGATAACGAAGGAAGAAAATAAAGCCTAAAATTGTCCGGAGCAAGAAAACTAGCAGTATAGATTGCGGAGGGCCTTGGTGCAGAGGCTATGGCACGGCCAACTAAATGTGTGTCTACAATGATTCGGCGATCATAATACCGGTACGGATGCATCTACCATAGATATAGAGTGGACTCTACTATATCTATGCTCTCTACAATGTGAAGAGGGGATGATGGATACCGTATACTTAGACCTAGTGCATTTTTATTTTTGTGCTAAGTACGATATACCTCCTGGAATGAAAGAGGATGGATACTTACCTGACAGGTTCAGGGAAACAGTGTTTCTCTGAGTTTATTTGCAGCTGCCGTTGATTTCCCTTCATAAAAGATTGTCGGGTAGCAACCTTTGATGAAAGTGTTGATGATCCAAGTTAGCGGACCATCTTTGTCCAACCATTCCTGTCAGAAGCGGAGAGTAGTCAAGATACGGGGTCAATAAAGATTTGAGGATTGATTATGTAACAAGTTAGTGATCACATATGACTGTTTTTAAGAACACGGGACATCTTTGCTTACTTATGTTACGATATAATTCAGGTCTTTAGCACAAATTCAAATTAGTTGTTTAAATTTCAGCTGCTGCCTAGTTATAGGTGTATATGGCTAGTTATGGGGAATTTGAAAATCTGCAAAGGAAGGCCACAAAAAAACTACTTGGATCACAAAACATGTAATTTTGTATATATTTTTATTTGTATTGAATAAGCACATGATTATAATTATAGTTGATTTGCAAGATGCGAATTGCTGAAAATGAGAACTGGGACTGTTAGTCGCTCTAAACGTTCTTTGCTGATGATTAGCAGTCATAAAATGCTACGTGTTATTTGACAAAGGTAGGTCGCATTGCAACAATCGCATTGAACAGGCAAAATCGTGATGATACGATCGTTAAGTCAGTTCACCTTTGCTAAGCATTGTTACGAGAGGAAAACGGGAACTTTCTTTGTTGGTAGGATTTCTTATCAGTAATTTTTGTAAAAACAGAGCTGTAGTGCTAGATATACGGAACGGGAATATGTAGCTGTTCGAAAGTACCAGATTAATCACGGTCAACAATGCGAAGATTTGTAAAACACCGTGTTTCATTACCATTTTGCAGATTGTTTTTCTGTTTCTGTTTTTCCGTTCCGTAGATGTTTGCTTTGAGGTTAGAATAATAATAATAATAATAATAATAATAATAATAATAATAATAATAATAATAATAATAATAATAATAATAATAATAATAATAATAATAATAATGGAGAAACAAATCCACAGTTATGTAAATGTACATATATTTCAGTTAAAAAACAGCTGTTTTTAAACTGAAATATATGTACATTTACATAACTGTGGATTTGTTTCTCATTTGAAGACTCGTGCTACTATTAGGATTTTTTAATAATAATAATGATAATAATAATACATGTCCTACTCATCACTACAGAATTCTTTGTATGCGTATTTAAAGTATTTAATTTCAAGACGAAAATTGCTGCATTATAAACAGAGTCTTAGTGCTTGAGAAAGCAATGCAGCCATAATGTTTAAACTTACTGAAGAATTAAATTTGGTTATGAGACATATAAATGGTGGACTTCTATACAATGAAATAATGAAAGCACTCCAGCTTTCTCTAAGTTTGTCGTTTGCTCTCAGTTCGTAGGTAAGATGTTATGTTACATTGCTCAGAGTACAAATGATGTAGAAGATGTCATTATTTGTGACTTGAAGGTCAGTGAAGACTGAAGAGGCTTATCTTATTTTGCAGTAAGAGAGAACACGTTGTTAGGAAAGGTCGAACCTACGAAGTTACTCTGTAGCATGCTACCACGTTGCTTGTTGAGGAAGCTTTTCAAAAGGAAGTAACTGCTTCAAACGTCTAAAGAAAACATCTTAGGTTACTACTGACTTGTCCACAGACATGTTTCCATGTAACGTTTGTTAATGCAAATAATGTATTGTTTTATCCAGTTGTTATGTTAGTACAAAAATAAGTTTGATATCATAAGATACCAAAATATGTTAATGCCAATAATGTGTGGTTTCCTCCAGTGGTATATTAGCAAAAAGTGGTTTTAAATCAAAAGATGCCAGCGTACAGTTATCAAAAGTCATATCACATTACTTCCCCCCCCAAAAAAAAAAAAAAAAAAAAAAAAAAAGCAAAAGAAACAAAAAAAAAAAAACTATGGTAGCTATGCTATATGTCATACCGCTGAATATACTTTTCTGTTAACCCCAGTTTTAGAAATTACGGTAAATGTAAAGGAGACGCAGCATGACGATATCGTCTGTTAATATAATATTTTGAGTAAGCAATACAGCAAAAAAACACCGAGCGCCGTGCTTAGTACCACCCCTTCTAGGGTGAAAGTAATAAAGATATAAAGAAATGACGTTACATTTCTCGTTGTCTCGGTAAATTTATCAGATTATCTGCACTTCATTACACACACCGTTTACATATTGTTTAACAAAAGAATGATATTAATAAGCGGTATTTTCTTGCGACCATCTCCTTTACATTTACCGAAGTTACTTATGGACTTTCGAGATTCAAAACCTTCATTTGCGTTATAGAATATCGTATTTAAATATATCATGAGATTACATGTATAGAAAGTTTTTGGGTTTTAGAAAGCAACGTTGGATTCCTTAATGGCAGCCACAATTCCCTCACAGTAACAGTATATACTCACTGTCAGATACTGAGACTCCAAAATATCATTTTTGTACTTTGCCTCAGAGGCCACGGGAGAGGCGTTGTCAAGTGGTGTCCCACTATAATAATCAGGATAACATTTAAGCAGAACCGACGACCAAGCATCTTCGAATGAGGCTCGAACTGTTGTGAGCCGGTAAGTTCTTTTAATTTCCCAGTCCTCAAAGTCATATCCAGAGCATTATTCCAAATGCATGGAAAGAGTCTCGGGTTAATGGTGAAAGATCATTTCAAATGTTCGCTGGATGATTCTTTAATACGGGACCTTTTAATCTTAGATTCTTCAATTCTCATTCTTCTGCATCATTAAGGCTCTGATTTGCTCATCATTGTGGAAGTTATCACGTAGACCAAGGGTATTTTTGGCCATGGGCGCCCGCAGCATATTTTCCAAGGGGGGATGGGTGGTGGGGTCAAATAATATATATATATATATATATATATATATATATATATATATATATATATATATATATATATATATATATATATATAGATATATATATATATATATATATATATATATATATATATATATATATATATATATGTATGTTGATGTATGTATGTATATATGTATGTATGTATATGCATGTATGTATGTATATATAGATATATATATTATATATATATATATATATATATATATTATATACATTTATATCTCTGCTTAAAAAATCACAGTAGATGTACGTGACTTGCATCAACAGGTATTAGCGATTATTATATAATATATATTATATTAGATATATATATAGATATTATATCTATATATATATATATATATATATTTACTAATATAATAGCGAATACTGTTGAATGAAGTCATGTACATTTACTGTGATTTTTAAGCAGAAATATAAATGTATATATATATATATATATATATATATATATATATATATATATATATATATATATATCAATTCAAGCTACAAATGTCCTTTAATATCTAAATTCACTTTACCTCCCAAATGATATATTTTCATATATGTACCGAAGGGGAATTTTGTTTTTAGTTGATAATAATTTTCGTCCCCCATGGGATCGAAACCACCGTCCAATGTGGACGGGGACGAAATCAGGACAGTCAGTGATGCTATCCAATCAGCCAACAGAGACGCTATAAGTTCATATCGATTCTGACCTTACAAATCACCCTCGATCTCGGTGCTTTCGTAATTAGAATCGATATGGAACCCCGTCTACCATGTTAGCCAATTCGAGCGTTTGACAGCACGTAGCCTTTTGTTATGAATAATTATCACATCGAACCGTGATCCATTTATATATCAATTCAAGCTACAAATGTCCTTTAATATCTAAATTCACTTTTACCTCCCAAATGATATATTTTCCATATATGTACCGAAGGGGAATTTTTTAGTTGATAATAATTTCGTCCCCCCATGGGATCGAACCACCGTCCAAGTGGACGGGGACGAAATCAGGACAGTCAGTGATGCTATCCAATCAGCCAACAGA
>NC_087211.1:46480876-46503376 GCF_015104395.2 Macrobrachium nipponense | reverse complement strand
CCAACTAGAAAAGACAATTCATACCACAGCCCAACAAAAAATGTAATTCATAACACTTGCCTAACGAAAGAATGTAATTCATTACAGCTGCCCCAAAAAATTCAGTTCATAACAATTCCCCAACGAAAACGTAATTCCTTAAAATTACCAAATGAAAAAATTTAATTTATTACAATTGCCCAAAGAAAAGGAATGTACTTCAAAACATTTGTAAAATAAGTGAATTAATTCGTAACAATTAAGCAACGAAAAATTGTAACTCAGCAGTTGGCCCCCATCTCACCCAAAAAAGAACACGTAATTCATAACATCATCCCCTCAAAAAAAAAAAAAAATATAAAAAAAAATAAAAACGTAATTCATAGTAGTTACCTAAGAAAAAAAAAAAGTGTACCCAACGGAAACAAAGTAACTATTTATACCTCTTATGAAATAGAATTGCCGACCTTCGTAGAAACTAGTTTACCCTGTTCAGCGATTTACTAGTGTTCATTTGATGTGGTCTTCTTTATTTTTAAGCCTGGGTCACACATTGGCGATTTCAAACCGCGCATGTCGTAACGGCCGGAATTTTGCCCATTGCGACCCCACTGCGCACTCATTACAAACAATTTGCCATAAATCGGCATAAATCATAAACAAGTCCTCGAGTTTGACGGACTTTGCGCAAGGGATGGCGACTATGCAAGGCTGCCTTGCATGGTCGCCATCATTCCACGCAAGTTGTAACTAGCAATGGCGAGTTACGGCATTCAGTACAACATACGCCATGTACTCGGCAAACACAACGTGCGCAGTGGGGCTGCGCAGTGGATCAGAATGTATCAATTGCGTCGGCAGCCTTTAATATAGTTCAAGGGCTTAAGTAATTACCCATAGCTGCCTCGGTTTTGGGTTCAAGATTTTCTGTATTCTTGATATAATTTGAGGACTTCAGATATAGCTAAATATGACACCGAATACGACTTAAACGCTAATATATTCCTTAATATAAACTAAAGATGAAGGGTTTAACGTTTTAATTCACGACAAAGTTTACATCAGATTTTAAACATGATTCTCTTCAGTGAATTTGATTGCAATCGGAGTCGATTTATTAGCATGCTCTGCAGCATAAGAAATGAAAAGGCATTTGTATTTTGAGTGAAATATATATTGCATTAAAGATTTTCAGTAGGTATTTTTGTCTTTCTTGATATAATTTGAGAAATTCAGATATAGATAAATATGACACTGAATACTATTTAAAAGAAAATATATTGGGTAATAATATAAATATTTTTTAATTTAAGTTATATTCAGGAAATTTACATAGTTTGTCAACATGTTTTTCTGAAGCATGAAAATGCATCTTTTTATCGTTTTATCAGTATATATAATTGATTCCTGTTAATGAATGAAGCCTGAAGGGGAGTTTACATAATCACGAAGACGACCTCATGAGTCACTGCGTCCTCTCGATTTGCCTCACTCCTGGCAGTAGGATTTTTTTAAAAATAAAAATGAAGTTGTACAACACAAGCGGCTAACACTAAGGACTCGATACGATCATGAGAAGATTTGTGGGCTTCTGAAACACTCTGAATGGGAGATAAATGGAAATATTGATTCAGTTATTATACTATATAATATGGTGGCATCCATGTTCACGACTCAGTACAATCCCGCTACGTAGGTCGGAATATTACGTAACTAAATCGCAAATATATCGCGGTCTGAAACCGTAGTTTGAAGTCGCCAATGTGTGACTCAGGCATTGTAATTTGGTCTCTCTCGCTCCCGTATAGGCTATCGTAAAATCGGATTATCGTAAAGCGAATTATCGTAACTTGAACACTACCTGTACACTGTATAAACCTTATACTTTTCATAGCCTTTCTATTATATTTGTGTAAAATATTTGATATTTAGAAATGAATTTTCCTTATTCTAAGTATTTTCAATGGGGAAAATTGATTTGATGTGCGAGCAAAAATTGAGCTACGAACCCGGCAACGGAACGAATTAAACTCGAATGTCAAAGTACTTTTTTAGGACCAGAGAGTAAGACAGGTAGCTGGGTACTGATAATTTATTACAGGTAAAAACTGGCTACAAAGGAGGCTGCGGACGATGTAGTATCCTACCTGAACAGAGAGAAACTGGGTCTGGGCCGGAAGGATTTGTGTTTTCTCGGAGACATGCATTTAAAGATAATAAGATATACAAATAATAAAATTACATATGTAATACATCGGCGGAAAGGCCGCGGAATGCTCTATAGAATGGTTCAAGGAACAACGCGGCTTGATGAAGAGATGCAATAAAAAATATAGAAAAAAGCGTTGTCCTTCCAGTACCACTGTATATATATATATATTATATATATATATATATATATATATATATATATATATATATATATATATATATATTATATATATGCAGTGGAATTGCTATGCCAATAATTTAAGTGAAGCAAGATGCGATAAAGAAAAAAAATGCAACGTTACATTGACTTTTTTTCCAATTGTTCCATAAACTGTAACTGAATTCAAATATTTATGGAAAGAACAACACAGTTACATACTGTATACAAATATCATACACTATATAATGATACCTTTAATTTACTTAACTGAAAGAATATAATGTAAAATGGGAGGAAAACAAAGTGATGTAGTTAAATGTAATATCTATAAATTTTTTAAAGGATTCCATGGGGGGCAAAAGACCCCTATATGCGGGCGCCCATGTATATATATATATATATATATATATATATATATATATATATATATTATATATATAATAGCTGTTAGGAATTCGACTACAGATAAGAAGAGAAGCGGTTCTTCATCTGTCAGAGTGACTTTAACGTTGGTAAAGAATGTGCTCTTTAGGCCTACACAATCTTGTAGGCCTAAGAATTCAGCCTCTGTTCTTCTACTTTAGCTTGCCCTTCATGGGGTTAAAGTCGGTATTCTTTTCTTTACTGAGCACGTATTTTTATCCTTCAACATATGTACCTCTGAGCAAGCATTTTCTATATTGCGTCTTAAAATCCCTAGCATATTGCAGCGTTATTTTTTCCCTTTCAAGCTAGATTAAGAACGAAGCATTTCAAACAAATTTTGACCTAATTTTGAGCCGATTGGGTACTGTTAAAACATTTCTTGAAGTCTACAAAAGTTATCGGGGGAGAAACCTAGTTAATTCTGGATGTAATTCGCAATCCAAAATCATGTAGCTAAATTTGATTTTTTTTTTCAGTTTAATCGCAATGAATCTGCGTAAATGTGCATTGAAAGGGCATTTGGTAAATATTCTCTATAGAATGAACTTTATTAGTGTCAGTGCAGCACATCATGCGGTGCACTGTAGGCATTACTTAAGGTTTATTTGCAGCGTTGATTCGGCCCCTTTCGTCCCTTTCACTGTACCTCCTTTTCATATTCTCTTCCATCTACTTTCCACGCTCTCCTAACAATTTATTCATAGTTCAAACCTCTTCCGTTTCAGCGCTAAATGACCTCATAGGTCGTACCTCCCATTGGCCTTTGACATAAATACTAATTCAGTTCAATTCAATTTAGTACATATTTTTACCATTTTTCTTTGTTTGTCCTTATTCAGCTGATCCCATATTATTTACAGATATGTTGTCAATATTTGCGGTTGTGGATTCCCATGGGCTACACCAACGATATTATTAAATAGTAAAGTATTGTTGCCTACACGTTTTGAAGTTTCTTTTCAAAAGATTTCATTCGTAGGAGAGCTTCCAGATTTGTTCAAATTCGGAGATTTTGTATTAAAATCCGCACGTAAAGAGTATTGGAAAGTTGCCGCAGGATTTTTCTAGGTAGCAAGTTTTGGGAAAATGCTTGCAGTTTGTGTTTTCTGCGGACGTTCCAGATTTCTGTTCTAGTGACATGGAGAAGAGTCTTTGTTTTGTCCAGAATCTTATCGAACGGATCTTCAAATGTCATTCTCTTGTATAGTTGTCTCCCACAAAGTTCCACAAACGGTTGGCATTGGGAAAGGTAGTATTGGTTCTAGTACAATCTATCCGACGAGATGTTACGTAAGGGTGTAACTTCTCTGGAACTCGGCTTGCGTAGGGTAACTGACTGGCATTTCAATGTGAATAGCTATCTACCCCTACTATGTATAGATAGGTGAACATTTTAGCGTATGGTCCTAGAATTGACTTTTACCCGTAGAGTCGATCATGTAATGTGCACTCACATTCTCACAGTCATCCCGCAAATAGAATAAGGACGCTAACATCCAAAGGGTAGTAGGTACCGCTTCTTAATTCATCAGGAAATAACCACATTTACAATGTTCGTTACTTTCAGCGTCGTCTACAGGTTTATTTTGGCAATCAGTCATGTGTAACGTTTTATTTGCCCGTTTTATTTATAATAATCCACTTGTATTCCGTAATTTGTTTATGAATCAAATTGTTATTTTAGATATGATTTACCGAGTCTGTTATTATTATCAATAAATAATCATCCGACTCTTATTACTATAGTTTATGTTATTCACTATAACCTTTTTCAAGGCAAAACCATCAGAATTTGAAATTCCCAATTAGGTAAACGAATCAAATACAGGCCCGTCCCCAGAGTTTTTTTGTGGGGGCGGGAAGAGGTAGTTTTTCCCAAACTGGACCTTTCTTTTATAAATGTCATTGCATATATAAGTATATATACAAGGATGAAATACTTGAAAATGTTATTTTAGTTGTATTAAGAAGAATAATTGTCTGCTGCCTATATGCCCTTCTGCCCAATTAGATGTTATTCAAAGTATACTGACTTTGGTTAATCGAATTTCACTTAAAATCACTTACAAATATGGGGCCCTATATCATATTCCTATTATCACTTTTTTCCTACTACTAAAGAATTATTTTAATGTCTAATAACAAAATTTATATAAAACAACACATTGCCAAAAAAAAAAAAAAACCAAAATTGTTATTTAATTACTGTTGTAATAACAGGTCAATGAAAAGGATAGTCATAGAAAATATGGACTTCCAGAAATTTTGGGGAGGGTCGTTCTTCACCTCCAACGCCCACCCCCCCACCCCAACTCCCTCCTCGGTACAGGCCTGAAATAAGATAGAAAAAAAATAAAAGTAAATCTTAGAGGAATGAAATAAAACATGGCGTGATCCGACTTCCAGCTTACTCGGGGAGTGTGCTGAAATCTACACCTACAGTCAAATAGTCTTAATTGTTTCACCAACGAAAATTAAAGTAAACACGCTATGTTTTATTAGAAATAATTTTTTGGTACAGTTTAAAACATGTACTACATTATTTATTTTTTACATTTTCATTCCAATGAATAAATTATAAAATCCTATCCTAAATTCCCAAACCTTTAACTCAAATCGAAACACCTTTTTATCAGACCTTTTTAGGCTTTCCTAACCCCAACAAGAACAACAACAAAGTAGTTTGTAGCCTTTACTCCAAGAGTAAGCGATAATGCTGGCAGACAGGATACTGGGATTCATTTACAAGTAGAAAATTCGTTCAAAGACTGTTAATCACGAAAGTCAGACTAGACACTAGAAAATAAGTTATTATGTGTGAGGCATATAGCATAATCGTGAGGATGTTTTGGCTAATAGATGATGTGTGATCTAGGAAAATTATTAAAAGTGGAATGATCAGGCGTAAGTTTATTAATAATCAATCTGGCTACCTTACCCTTATAACATTCTTAGAAAAAAAAATAATTTGACTAACTATTGAAAATGCACTTAATGTGGTCAATATTTTTTTCTGTATTTGGATTCTTCTTTATGTAGTTGGTATGTAACGTCAGATCTTAACATGTTCATTAGTTAGCATCCCAAGGTTTTAATAGCGTCTGTACTTATTCATTCTGTTGAGCTATCTGCTTTTATTTTATTTTGTTTATTTTATAGGGCTCTTTTTTATCATATTAATGAATTAGTCATCATTTGGACACGATCCGTTTCAACCATTCGTCTTAAAAAATAAGAAACGTATGTTCGTGTAATTTCCATCTCTGCGTGTACGTGCGCGCACTTATGTGTATAAAACAACAATAGTCTACGGGCATTAAACTCCATAGTAACTTTTGGGCACTATTATTTGTTTCTTCTTCTTGTCTATAGTTCCGTTTCCATTAATTTTAGACCCTCCTGTGGTCAGCATTTAGTAGGCGAAAACATGCGTTTTTTTCTTTACTGCTTTTATATTTTTTCTGGTAAGTAGTGATTTCTTAATTAATTAATTTGATTTTATGAAAGTTAGATGTTTTCAATAATTATACTTATATTTTTAAACATTCCAATTTGGGGTTTGCAAGTGTCATCACTTTCATAACACAAATATTTTCCCTTCTTCATCATGGTTATCAGATTACTGATAAGTATGTTCTGTTGCTTCGTTTTCTGGACGAGGCAATGCGGCATTAGTAGCTTGACATTTTATTGTTTATCGATCGTATAAAGATATACGTACAGGAACTATACGAGACATTTGAATCAGTTATATCAGATGATGTAAAAATTCTAATTCAGCTTGTTTAGGTAATCCCGATCACTGTTTTAGATGTTTTAGCTGGTGTTGAGTATAAAATAGGAATGTATAGTCTCGAAACACTGTGAATTAATGGCGTTTATAGATATCCCAGATGTAAGTGGAAGAAACATTCCGAGGGACACTGTTCACTATTTAACATTATTTTAGATAATTTTAGCTAGTGTTAAATGTAAAATAACAATGGATATTTTCGACGCAATGTTAATTTATTGGAATTATAAATATCCCAGACGCTGTTGGAAGAAACACTACCGGGATAGAAAACTAACGCAGGAAGGCAACCAACACCAGTAGGTTAACACAGCTCGGCCTTGTTTATGAAAGCCAACTAAACCTCAGTACTTCAGGTAGAGGAAGTAAGGTTGTCAGATCCGCATCGCATATGCCGATATAACTTACGTATTTCTGTACGTATTTGCCATCAGAGAGTGCCGTGGTTTGGATATCTATATCTGGTATGCCATTTACATCCACGCAGCAGGTATGTTTGCTTGGTAAACACGAGTTATTGTTTGTAAATATTATGTTTTTGTGGGTCTGTATCATCATAGACAGAGGATGTTAGGATGCACTGTAAGGTCAAGTTTGCGACCTTCATTCCCGAGCTGTGACCCCTTCCCCAAGGTTTAGCGGTTTCCTACTTCCTCGTCATGTGGACTGCAGAAGGCTTCGTCTGCCTCTTGTTCTTTTGTTTTAAAACTTGGTAAGGTCATTTAACCAATTCCAAGTTAATTTTGAAGTGATTCGATAACCTTAGCTAAATACCCAGCAATTCTTTTTAATGTGTTTTTTCATGTTTTATTCTTGTTAAAGTGTTACTTACCTATTTCATATTTTCTTCTTGAAACTACCTACTACTAGGTAGTACTCAATTCATGTTAGGCTAAAAGCAGTCTTCTAATTAGGTTGGCCTCCTAGGTACTACCTAGGTATACGGTAACATAGCCCAGTCAAGAGGAAGTGGTTTGATATAGGTAGGGGAAACAACCGACTGGACTAGCTGATCCAGTTTTCACCGCGTGTGGATCCACCCTTTGAAAAAGTACTTTAACATGTCCTGACATCGGAGATGGGCACCAGTCACGAGTCATCGTGGTGAGAGCAACAGCTCGAGACCTCTACTATCCTTTTGAAGTAAGTATTTCTCCTCAAAGTTAGAAATTAAGGTCATATTTTGAGATTAAACTGAGGTTAATGAAAGTCTAGCCATGTGCAGTGCACACTTACCTCCATGACACTTGAAATTTTTGTTTACTTATACCTAACACATATAATTTAGAAGAATGACATCATCTAAACTCACAATCAATCAATCAATCTGCACACCACTTGTACCCATATAGTATGCTGGGGCACTTTCTTCACAACAGTCGTCAACAATGACACCAACCGCGGTTTATCCAAGGAAACTATGATGTTTTGGTAGAAGAGGAAGCGTGCACTAGATAATTATTTAAATAAATGGTTAAACCAGCAGCGTATAAGGTTATGAAATGCATAAATTTTTTACATGTTCATGATTATTTATTTGAAAATATTCGTTGTGAAAATGTAAATAGATTCCTGACTCAAATATCAACAGTTTTGCTGTGAACAGTATCTACGGCGTTGTTCGCGCTCATTCTATTGTTTATCATTGTTACCAATTTGTATGTGTTTACCCTCCAAACTGGTATAAGAGTTACACAAAACCAGGGAAATAAGTGAAATTAGCATATCTATATTGTTGTATTTTATACATGTTTTAAGAGCAATTTTATCATTATTGCATTACTATGACAACTAGAATTCATGGAATGAATGGAAGACTCTAACTTCTTACTTGAAGAAGTTAGAGAGGGATAGATTTAGACAGGCTGCACAAAAGGGTGTAAGTACAAGGCCTATTGAGCCTTTTCCTGAGTCTAACTCTCCTGTAAATAATGTTTTGTTCATGAAAATACCTGTCAGATATATATATAGCGGTATTTTCCGAAGTCCGACAGAAATTAAAAACTTACGACACACGTAGTGGGAGTCAGGTGGTTAGTACCCATTCCCGCCGCTGGGAGGCGGGTATCAGGAATCATTCCCATTTTCTATTCATAATTTTTCTGTCGCCGGTGTTGTAAACACAGTTTTCAGCACCTCCGTCTTGAATTTAGGAAACTTGGCTACTATAAGTACCCCTTTTTGATTTTTTGGTATCTTGACTTTTGGATCGGTGGCTAGGCACACGTTAATTGTGGATTTGATTGATTTTGGCGTGATTTCTCTTTAAATAAGATGTCTGGTTCTAGTTCGGCTAGCGCCAGGTTTTGTACCAAGAGTGATTGTCGAGGTAGGCTACTGAAAGCATCAGTAGACCCTCATACTTTGTGTAAGAGTTGCAGAGAGCATGATTGTATGTATGAAAGTCGCTGCAAGGAATGTGAGTGTCTTTCTGATTCTGGATGGAGAGCGTATGAGTCCTATCTGCGTAAGCTTGAACGGGATAGGTTGAGGAGGTCTTCCTCCAGGAGCGTTTCAGGTAAACGTCAGGAAGTTCATGTTTCTCCTACTAACCCTCCTTTAATCACTACTCCTAACCCTGTAGTGTTGCCTTCGTGCCCTGAAACAGTGTCTGTGGAGGGTAATACCCTTACACTTATCTTAAGAGTCGATTCGTAATTTAGAATCTAAAGTGCTCGCCTTAGAAGGCAAAAGTGAAGGTGCAAAGTGCAGTGACAGTGCTCCTTCGTTGGTGGAGGGTGCGTCAGATCGGCCCCATTTCGCCTCTAGGCCTAGACCGCTGCCGGACTCCCAGGTTTCAGGGAGAGGGCATGTCGAAAGCCGCAGGAGGGTTACGGGGAACGCCCACCGATCTGACGTGCCTTCGGCAGTATCTGTTGACGTTACACAAACTGCCAAGGAGCGTGCGCGTGCACGTCTCCTGAAAGAGTGTTTCTCTTCTTCAGAGGCTTCCTCCCCGCACAAGGGGTGGAGCTCTCATTCTGTTTCACGCCCGCTGAAAAGGAGCGTTGGTGATCGTGACGCTTCACGTCCAGTTTTGGCTCTCGAGAGGCGATCATCGCCTGAGAGTGTGTCGCAGCCTTCCCCCGCCCCAGAAGAAGCTAAGGAAGTCATCGGATGATGACCTTTGTTGAGTGCACCAGTCGCTCTCGAGCGAGAGCTACAGGCAGTTTCTGGGAGAAGGAAAAACGAAGAAGGCGTCCCCTCGCCCCTCGTCTTCTCACAGGATCAGCCCGTCACCTGACAAGGAATCCTCTCCTACTGAGAAGATCCTGCGCTCTTTGCAGCAACAACTTGCTGATGCTCTTGCTAAGAAAGACGCAACCACGTCCCAGGAGAAAGGATGACCGTCTGCCTGTGAAGAGATCTAGAAGGTCTCCCTCTCCCTCTCCTCGCTCGTCTATCTCTCCACTTTCTTCGCCTGCTAGAGTTCGTGCGACTCCCCAGCGGCTCTCTGGAGGACGTGAAGAGGATTTTGCTCGCTCTGCGCATGAAGCGGTATTACCCGCTCGTAAGCTTGCGGTGCGAGAGCTCGATACTTGCGTGAACGCTTCGGTGCAAGTTCACGATCCTGACGCTCGGTCGGAAGCCAAGCGAACGCCAGTGGCATCTAAGAGTGCACCAGCGGAAGCAGAGCGCGCGCGAGATGTTAAGCGCGCTTTAGTAAATGTCATTCGCACGCCAGTGGACGCCAGCAGCGCGCGAGTGGACGCCAATCCTGCGCTAGTTGCAGCCAGGCGTGCGCCAGTGGACGCCAGGTGTGCGCCAGCGGACGCCAGGTGTGCGCCAGCGGACGCTGGCGGGTGGACGAAGATGTGGATTTTCGTCGTCTCCCACCTGTTTTTTTGATGAGACTTTGCAAGTTACTTCGGGTCTTAGAGATACGACCGAGTCTATTAATGAGTCAGCTTTGCCTTCCACTTCACAGCAACGCGCCTCTTGGAAACTTAGACCAGATAGTCTTAGTCCAACCTTATTTCCTCCAACTTCACCTGTGTCGGAAGCAGAGGTTAGCGACGCTTCGGTTGAAGTGGGATGATGAGAAACTTTGGCGGCAGTCTCTACCGACTACCAGGTATTGACCCGCCTTCTTCAATCAGAGTTTGGAGATACGTTTCACCCGGAAGCTCCTCGCTCTCCTCCTTCACAACTTTCTCTTCCAAGATCAACAAGGTCTCGGCATTTGTCAGAATGAAGAAGTCCCTTTCAACTAAGAGGGCTCTTCGTAAGGTCCATGACTGGATGGAGAAAAGGAAGTCTCAGGGAAAGACTTCTTTTGCCCTGCCACCTTCGAGACTTAGTGGGAAGGCTGGCATTTGGTATGAAACGGGAGAAGACGTAGGTATTAGACTTCCCTCGTCAGCTCAAGGAGACTTCGCTAGCATTGTGGATGCCTCGAGGAGGTCTCACCTGTCCTCTTCGAAAGTTTCCTGGTCTACTACGGAAATGGACTACCACCTTAAAGGCCTCTTTCGGACGTTAGAGGTCTTCAACTTTCTAGATTGGTGTTTGGGAGTTCTGGATGCCAAGTCTAGGAGTTCCGACTCGATTAGTCTGGGGGAGCTGTCCAGCGTAATGTCGTGTATGGACAAGGCCGTCAGAGATGGTTCGGAGGAGCTTACAGCTCACTTTTGCACAGGGCTCTTGAAGAAGAGATCCCTGTTTTGCAATTTTACAGCTAAATCTGTCTCTCCGTCACAAAAAGCAGATTTGCTCTTCGCTCCTTTTTCGGATCATCTCTTCCCCCAGGCTATGGTAAAAGACATTGCTACCAGCCTACAGGAGAAGGCCCACGCAAGATCTCCTCGCACAATCTTCAAGGAGACCTGCGGTTCCTTCGTCCTCGGGAGTTTCGATTCTCAAGAAATCGAAGCCCTTTCGAGGTAGTCTTCCTCGAGACCAGCCCCTCGAGGAAGAGGCACTTCCAGAGGCAGAGCCACTGCGCTTGCCAAGAACAAAAAGTGAAGCAGAAGTCCTTCAGTCACCGGTTGGAGCCAGGCTTCAGCTTTTGCGCAAGCCTGGGAAGAGAGAGGTGCGGACAAATGGTCCTTGGACATCTTAAAGAAGGGTTACCGGATCCCGTTCCTGAAACCACCCCCGCTGTCTACGACACCCAGGGACATGTCTCCTTCTTATCGGGGAGAAAAGCAACAAGTGCTTTACGATCTGTTTAGATCGATGATCGTGAAACACGCCGTAGAACAGTCTCCGACCTGAATTCCCCCGATTTTACAACAGACTGTTCCTGGTGCCAAAGCAGTCGGGGGAATGGCGACCGGTACTCGATGTCAGCAACCTGAACCTCTTTGTCATCAAGCAGAGGTTCAAGATGGGGGAGACACCTCAGTCAGTGATGGAGCCTTAAGACCGGGGGATTGGATGGCTTCACTAGATCTCCAGGACGCGTATTTCCACGTCCCCATCCACCACCCCCAGTCCAGGAAATACCTGCGGTTTGTCCTGAAAGGAAAAGTGTTTCAATTCAGGGCTCTCTGCTTTGGACTCAGCACTGCTCCCATGGTATTCACCCTACTGATGAAGAACATTGCGAGGTGGCTTCATCTTTCCAAAGTCAGGATCTCTCTCTACCTGGACGACTGGCTCGTACGAGCCTCCTCGAAAGACCGGTGTCTGGAGGACCTTCACACGACCTTGTCGTTAACGAAGTCCCTGGGGCTTCTGGTGAACCTCGAAAAGTCACATCTGACCCCTTCTCAGTCTTTAGTCTATCTGGGGATTCAGATGGACTCAGTGGCTTTTCGGGCTTTTCCGTCCCAGGGGCGACAACTAGATTGCCTAAGCAAAGTGTCAACCTTTCTGGGGAAGGAATCATGCTCGGTGAGGGAATGGATGAGTCTGCTGGGGACCATTTCCTCACTGGAGAAGTTTGTTTCCCTAGGGAGGTTGCACCTCAGACCTCTTCAATTCTTCCTTGCGGACAATTGGAAGCACCAAAACACTTTGGATTCGATTCTGGTGTTATCAGAAGAGGTAAAGGAACATCTAAGATGGTGGACCGACCCTTTGAAGCTCGCAGAGGGTCTTTCCCTCAAGCTTCAGAACCCCGACCTAGTGTTGTTTTCCGACGCGTCTTCCGTGGGGTGGGGTGGGAGCAACACTGGGGGGGGAGGAAGTGTCAGGCACCTGGAGAGGGGAACAGGTGTCCTGGCACATAAACCTCAAGGAGCTGGCATCAGTTCATCTGGCGCTCCAGTTCTTTCAGAACGAAGTCTCCGGCAATGTGGTGCAGATCAACTCGGACAACACCACAGCCCTGGCATACCTCAAGAAACAGGGAGGAACCCACTCTCGATCCCTGTTCTTCCTTGCAAAGGAGATCCTGTTATGGGCGAAGGCACACGACGTCTCTATCCTGACGAGATTCATATCAGGGGTAGAAAACGTCCGTGCAGATCTGCTCAGTCGACAAGGTCAACTTCTGCCGACGGAGTGGACCCTTCATCAGGAAGTATGCCAGAGGTTGTGGAAGTTATGGGGATGTCCTCTCGTAGACATCTTCACAACTTCCAGGACAACGAGACTCCCGCTGTACTGCTCACCAGTTTCTAGACCCAGGAGGCAGTAGCAGTAAGACGCCCTTCTTTGGGACTGGACGGGACTAGACGTATATGCCTTTCCCCCGTTCAAGGTCCTAGGGAAAGTAATAAGAAAATTCGCGGCATCAGACCGGGAACGAGGATGACTCTCATCGCCCCCTTCTGGCCAGCGACCGACTGGTTCACAGAGGTCATGTCTTTTTCTAGTAGACTTTCCGAGGACTCTGCCTCCAAGGATAGATCTACTCAAACAGCCCACTTCGAGAGGTATCACAAAAACCTCCCCGCTCTGAGTCTGACTGCGTTCAGACTATCCAGAAGTTGGCCAGAGCGAGGGGTTTTTCAAGACCTGTGGCGAAAGCAATCGCAACGGCAAGGAGACCTTCTTCTATTGCCGTGATACCAATCCAAGTGGGCTGTTTTCCGGAGCTGGTGCAGGAAGAAAGGCATTTCCCATCCACCTCTACCTCTGTGAGCCAGATCGCAGACTTCCTTCTCTACTTGAGGAATGAAGTTCGCTTAGCGGTGCCTACAATAAAAGGCTACAGAAGTGTGCTTTCTGTAGTCTTAGGCATAGAGGACTGGACTTAGCCAATAACAGAGACCTTCATGATCTTCTGAAGTCTTTCGAGACTTCGAAGGTACCTCAACCAAGAGTTCCTTCTTGGAACTTAGACATTGTTCTAAAGTTTTGATGTCCAGTAATTTTGAACCTCTCAACTTAGCTTCGCTTAGAAACCTTACAAGGAAGACACTTTTCTAACTGCTCTGGCGACGGCGAAGAGAGTTAGTGAGATCCAGGCTATAAGCAAGCATGTTGGGTTTAAGAACTCTGATGCTGTTTGTTCTTTAAGCCCTATGTTCTTAGCAAGAACGAAAACCCGTCCAACCCTTGGCCCAAGACATTTGAAATCAAGGGTTTGACAGAGATCGTGGGTAATGAGCCAGAGAGAGTCCTGTGCCCTGTCAGGGCTCTCAAATTCTATTTAGACAAAACGAAGGACTGTAGAGGACCTTCGGGCAACTTGTGGTGCTCTGTTAAGAAGCCTGATCTTCCCATGTCAAAGAACGCGCTTTCTTTCTTCTTGAGAGACACCATTAAGGAAGCTCATTCCACATGTAGTGATAGTGACATGAAGCTTTTAAAAGTGAATGCCCACGAGGTGAGGACTATTTCGACCTCGATAGCCTTTCACAGAAATATGGCACTCAGT
The DNA here is from genome assembly GCF_015104395.2 of Macrobrachium nipponense. NCBI lineage: Eukaryota > Metazoa > Arthropoda > Malacostraca > Decapoda > Palaemonidae > Macrobrachium > Macrobrachium nipponense. The sequence continues at coordinate 46,489,036 of NC_087211.1, read as the reverse complement.
GACATTTTTGAGTGCCACATATTGGCGGAGCAACTCGGTGTTTTCGCTTCACACTACCTACGGGAGGTGAAAGCGACATACGAACATTGCTCGTCGCTTGGACCATACGTCGCTGCAGACACTGTTTTGGGGGCAGGAGGTAGCACTCATCCTTTCCTTTAGTGGTTAGGTGAGCTTTTAATTGTGTGTGTTTTTTGGTTGTGGGGTTGACCGCCCGAGGCGGATCTCCCTTCTTTAGTCTAGTTTAGTGGAATACCTTTGGTAGACTAGGCCAGGTGGTTTTTTTACTTCGTTGCCCTCCATTGTATGGTCAATGGTCTAGTCACATCGTGGTCACTCCCCCGTTGACAGATCATCTTGAGTGCACCAGCTATATAGGTCTCTACCTCGCTGGCAACTCTAGTAGCACAAGCAGACTTACGCGGCAGTAACCACGAAGTCAGCTATGCTAACAGGTAAGGAATCAAGATATCATTTATCTGCATATATATGTTTTCCTAAAATCTTCTATTCTGTCTACTCCCACCACCAAAGGTGGGATTCAGCTATATATATATCTGACAGGTAAGTTTCCATGAACAAAATGATATTGTAATGATACAATTAAGTTTGTTCATACTTACCTGGCAGATATATATAATCAAGTACCCACCCACCTCCCCTCAGGAGACAGTGGAAATAAAAATTATGAATAGAAAATGGGAATGATTCCTGATACCCGCCTCCCAGCGGCGGAATGGGTACAACCACCTGACTCCCACTACGTGTGTCGTAAGTTTTTTAATTTCTGTCGGACTTCGAAAATACAGCATATATATATCTGCCCAGGTAAGTATGAACAAACTTAATTGTATCATTACAATATCATATTTGATTCTCCCTCTGTATCTGAACCCTCACAGGCTTTGCATTCAGATTCGGCTTCTGAAATCGCCGATCTGAAGGCTACTCTTTATAAGATGAGGACCAAAATGGCGGCCATGCAAGGTAAGGGAAGTGATAGTGACATGCTAAGTGAAGTGAGTGTTCCCAGTGTTGTGGAGGGGGCGTCTGACCGTCTCTGCGATGCTCCCAGGCCTAGACCTCTTCCAAGCTCACATACCCAGAGGAGAAGGAAAGTCGAAAGCCTTACGGAGGTCGTGGAGAATCCCCACCGGTCAGGCGTCCCTTCAGCAGGCTCTGTTTCGCAACAGACTGCTCAGGACCGCTTCAAGAGGAGCGTCCTGCCCCCCAGAGAGTGTTTCTCTTCGTCCGGTCTCCTTCACCTAAACGAGGGTGGAAGGACTCGGACCTGTCTAGGCCACTGAAAAGGCATTGGAAAGAACCCGCCTTTGACTCAAGCCCAGAACGCTTCTCGGATGAAGCCCCCTCATCTATCAAGAAGGCAAAGATGGTCCCTAACGGTCTCCACGTTCTGATTTAGAGGATCGTACACCTTCGAGGTCTCCTTCTTCTCCCATGAAGAGGACGCTGGTGTAGCTTCGAAGAGGATCCTTTTAGCTGTGGCAAGAGCAGTTAGCGTCTTTAGTGGAGTACTTTCTAGAGATCCTCCTCGCAGAAAGGACGCTAGGCTCCCGATTAAAGAAGTCTCGTCTCCTATCTCCTGCCAGGCGTGAGACTCCAGCCAGACGTGAGGCCTCTTCTTCCAGGCACGAAGCGTCGGCCAGGCGCGAGGCACCAGACAGACTAGAAAAGTCTTACAGGTGCTAGCAACCTTCTAGGCACGAACAGCTTACCAGGCATGAGGAGCCAGCCAGACGTGAGAAACCAACCAGGCATGAAGAGCCAAACAGGCGCGAGACGTCTTCCGGACGAGAAGAGCCAAACAGGCGCGAGACGCCAGACAAGGATCCAGACAGCGCGAGACGCCAGCCAGGTGCAAAGAGTCAGCCAGGCAGGAGGCGCCAGCCAGGCGGGAGGAGCCAGCCAGGCGCGAGGCGCCAGCCAGCCGCAAAGCGCCAGCCAGGCGCGAGGAGCCAGCCAGACGCGAGACGTCAACCAGGCTCGAGGCTCCAACTAGACTTAAGAGAGACTGTTCATTCGCTTAGTCCTTCTCCTAGTAGGAGTTTGTCTCCCACAGAGAGAGAGATTTGTGAAGATCCTCCCGAATTTAAGGCGGATTCTCCTCCCGGTATGGACGACGATTTGGAAGACGAGGCTCGTGGTAGAGAGGGTTTCTCGAACTATAAAGTTCTGACAGCCCTTCTTTTGCAAGAGTATGGGGATTCATTGACTCCTGCTGCTCCTCCTTCTCCTCGATCGCTATTTTCGAGTTCAATTGTGCCTAAGTCTTTGTCGGTTCTGAAGATGAGACCTACCATCTCTATGAAGAGGGCTCTCCAGTCTCTTAACAACTGGATGATTACGAAGAAGGAACTTGTCAGAACTACCTTCTGTATGCCCCCGGCGAGACTTTCTGGCAAAAGAGGTGTGTGGTACCGAACTGGGAGAACATGGGCCTTTCCTCCCTCCCAGCCTCGGCTGAAGCTGATTTTTCAACTTTACTTGATGCCTCACGTAGACATGGATTGAACGCAGCTCGTGTGACTTGGACTATTTCTGAGATAGATCATCTCCTCAAGGGACTCTTCCTATTTTAGAAGTCTTTAATTTCCTGGACTGGTCCCTTGGGGTTGGGGTGAGTCCAAGAAAGCCCATGACTCGGAAGGTCTAGACCCTGAAGTCATGCTTTGTATCTTGTCATGCATTGACAAGGCAGTTGCAAGACGGCTCGGGAGAAGCTCCCTCCCCTCTTTGGAGCGGGACTCCTGAAGAAAAAGATTGTATTCAGTGCCTTCCTAACCAAGGCTGTTTCCCACTCACAGAGAGCAGCCCCTGGTTTACGCTCCCATGTCGGACTTTTGTTTCCTTCTCAGTTAGTGAAAGACATTTCTCGCTCACTAACTGAGAAGGCGACGCAAGATCTTCTCCTTCAGTCTTCAAGGAAGAAGAGACCGCCAGTTGTGGTTGAGAAGAAAGGACCTAGTACTTCGATTCAGCCCTTTCGAGGAGGCCCTCCCTCCAGAGCTCCCTCAAAAAGGAGAGGCCCTGAGAGGAGAGGTAGACCTGCTTTCCGTCCCTTTAAGAAGGGAAATGAGACAGCGAGCCTCCAAACACCAGTAGGTGCCAGGCTACTCGGATTTGCAGAGGCCTAATGGACACTCATAAACTCGGACGCCCTCTTCGATGTCGGTAATCAGGAAGGGATATCTTATCCCCTTCCAGGACAGTCCTCCCCTAACGACTATTCCGCGGGAACTGTCAGCCAGATACAGGGACCCTGTACTGAAGGATACACTTCATCTGATGGTGGATCAAATGTGGGACAAAAGAGCGATAGAATTAGTACTGGATCAAACTCCCCGGGGTTTTACAATCGTCTTTTTTCTGGTTTGCAAAAGCCTCGGGGGGCTGGAGACCAGTACTAGACGTCAGCGCTCTAAACAAGTTTGTTCAGAAGGAGAAGTTCTCTATGGAGACTTCGGCCTCAGTCCTTGCGGCTTTGCGACAAGGAGATTGGATGGTGTCTCTGGATCTCCAGGACGCAGCACGCTTATTTTCACGTCCGCCGATTCACCCTTCTTCGAAGAAGTACCTCCGTTTCATGACGGGGGAAGGATCTTTCAGTTCAGGGCCTTGTGTTTCGGCCTGTCCACAGCTCCTCAGGTCTTCACAAGCCTGATGAAGAATGTGGCGAGGTTTCTTCACCTCAAAGGCGTAAATATCTCTCTGTATCTGGACGACTGGCTCATCAGGGCCAGATCAGAGACAGTGTTTGGAGGACCTACTTTGACCCTAAACCTGATAAAGTCGTTTGGGACTACTCGTGAACCTCGAGAAGTCGCAGCTGATCCCCAGACAGAACTTAGTCTATCTGGGGATTCAGATGGATTCTCAGGTTTTCGAGTATTTCCTTCGCAAGAGAGACTCGCGAGAGGCTTGGAGAAAGTCTCTCTCTCTTAGGGAAAGAACGTACTTCGGCGAGGGAATGGTTAAGTCTTCTAGGACCCTTTCCTCGCTCTCGAACAGTTCTTTCCTCTAGGAAGACTTCATCTTCGTCCTCTTCAGTTTTCTTCCTAGATCATGGAATTGGAAGACGGGACTTCTTCTCCGACAGTTTTCTCCTCCTTCCAGTGGAAATGAAACCCCACCTGATGGTGGTTGTCCCCTTTGAAAGAGAACAAGGGAATCTCTCTGGAGGTTCTGAACCCAAGCCGAGTGTTGTATTCCGACGCATCGGAGAAGGGTTGGGGAGCAACGCTAGGGGTGAGAGAAGTGTCAGGCACCTGGAAGGCAGCTCAGGTGTCCTGGCACATAAATTGCAAAGACTTTTAGCAGTACACTTGGCTCTAAAGTTCTTCGAACCGTTTGTGACAAACAGTGTAGTCCAAGTGAACGTGGACACACTACGCTCTTTCTACATTCGGAAACAAGGAGGGACACACTCCTTTTTTCCTTTACGAAATAGTAAGAGATCTGCTACTTTGGACCTCCCAGAGGAACATCTCCCTCCTAACGAGATTTGTTCTGGGAACAAGGAACGTCAGGGCAGACAGGCTGAGCAGGAGAAGCCAGGTCCTTCACACGGAATGGACCCTCCACTCAGAAGTGTGTTAGAGTCTTTGGTCTCTTTGGGGCACTCCTCATGTGGACCTGTTCGCCACATTCCTATCCAAAAGATTGGAAGTCTTTTGCTCAGTGGTGGAAGACCCAAGAGCTCTCGTTGTCGACGCCTTCCTGCTAGATTGGTCTCATGTAGACGTTTACACTTTTCCCCCTTTCAAGATTCTGGGACAAGTATTGAAAAAGTTCGTAGCGTCGAACGGAACAAGAATGACCCTGATAGCACCCCTTTTGGCCAGCACAGGATTGGTTCACAGAGGTGGTGGAGTGGACAGTAGACTTCCCCAGACCCCCCTTCCAGGAAGGATGGATCTTCTCAGACAGCCACACTTCGAGAGGTATCTCATCAAAACCTCCCCGCTCTCGCTCTGACTGCCTTTCGTCTATTGAAAGACTTGTCAGAGCGAGAGGGTTTTTCTCGCAAGGCTGCAAGCGCTATCGCTAGAGCCACAGAGCTTCCACTAGACGAGTCTATCAGTCTAAGTGGGAGGTTTTAGAAGGTGGTGTAAGTCGAAGAAGTTGTCCTCCTCCAGTACCTCTGTGACCGAAAATCGCTGATTGCCTTTTGTTCCTGAGAGAGGACTCTCACTTGTCTGTATCTACAATAAAAGGATACAGAAGCATGCTGTCGGCAGTCTTCAGAAATAGAGGCCTAGAGCTTGCTGATAATAAAGATCTACACGATCTTACAAGATCTTTTGAGACTACAAAGTCTAGAGAACCAGCTCCTCCTAGCTGGAACCTTGATGTGGTCCTCAAGTTCCTTTCATCTGAGAGATTTGAGCCTCCTCATTTAGCTTCGTTTAGAGATTTAACAAGGAAATGCTTGTTTCTCTTATCACTGGCTACAGCCAAAAGAATTAGTGAGCTTCATGCCCTAGAAGATGAAGTCGGATTCAACAGAGACTCGGCCATCTGCTCGTTTAGAACACTATTTCTAGCCAAAAACGAAAACCCCTCGAATCCCTGGCCCAAGAGATTCGAGGTTAAAGGCTTATCGAGTCTCGTTGGTAGAGAAGCAGAAAGGTCTCTTTGCCCGGTAAGAGCGCTAAAATTCTACTTACAGAGGAAGAAACAAATGGGAGGCTCTAGACAAGGTCTTTGGTGCTCAATTAAAGACCCCACAAGAACTATGTCAAAGAATGCGCTAGCTTTCTTTGTAAGAAGCGTCATTACAGATGCTCACAAGATCTGTCTTGACGACTCTTTTCGACTCTTAAGAGTGAAAGCTCATGAGGTAAGAGCAGTGGCGACGTCTCTCGCTTTTCAGAAGAATATGTCGCTGAAGAAAATCCTTGAAACGACATTTTGGAGGTGCAACTCGGTATTTGCATCTCACTACCTGAAAGACGTTCGCGTGACCTACGAGAAATGTTTTTCTCTGGGTCCATTCGTATCTGCGGATACGATACTGGGTACGGGAGCTAACACCAATCCTTAATTTTGTACATACCTTCTACTAGATATGTTCTAGATTTTCTGCTGACAAAGAGGGCTCGATGCTGCACAGGCGGCCAGTCACTGTTGTTCAGTAAGGAACTCTTGTGATATCTTTTTGGAGGATTATGGAATTTTTTTTTGTAATTTTATGTATGTGTGCGTATTGTGTTTTCGAGTTATGGTTGTTGTAATGAGTTTGGGGATAACTCAGAACAATTTTTTCTACTAACATGGTGGTTAGGATCAGGTGGTCGGGATTGGTTGTGTGCTCCTTCATAAGGTGTATTGTCATAGAAGTGGTCCAGTACCCATTGACAAAGTCCTTTCAGGCTCTGCCGAGTAAGCGGATCATACCCCATCGGCAGACCACAAGAACTCTTGGCCATAGATCACATATCTCGCTAAAGTTTCTTGAGGTGATGCAGACTCCCGGCAACAGCCACGAAGTCTACCACCTATCAGGTAGGAACCAAGGTTTTTCTTTATACCTACAACATATGTTGTACCTGTCTATTCCATATTAGCTGTCTCTGACCCTCCACCAAAGGGTGCCAATCAGCTAAGTATATATCTGACAGGTAAGTTGATTGTATGAAAATGATATTGTTATGATACAATAAAGTTTCATACATACTTACCTGGCAGATATATACGATTAATCGGCCCACCCAGCCTCCCGCAGGAGACAGGTGGAAGAGAGAAAATATGATAGAAAACGGGAATGGTTCCTAGTCTGCCACCCAGGGCAGGCCGGTAGATCACCTGACCTACCTGTAGCGAGTGGCGCGAAATTTGAATTTCTGTCGGGGACGACGGAGTCTTAGCTAAGTATATATCTGCCAGGTAAGTATGTATGAAACTTTATTGTATCATAACAATATCATTTTTGTACATGCAACTTCCCCGGCAGTAATATACTTAGCTTATGTCTCTGACGTCCGACAGAAATTCGAATTTCGCGGCCACACGCTGCTGGTAGGTCAGGTGATCTACCACCCTGCCGCTGGGTGGCAGGAATAGGAACCATTCCCGTTCTAGAAACCAGATTTTCTCTGTCGCAGTAGTGTCAACATATGTTGTTGCTACCTCCTGACTTGATTTTCGTTTTCATCGCCATCGATCTTCTGGGCTGTCTTTTGCAGGGAAGTACTGGTTCTTTGGTTCGGCATACGCTTTTATTAACTTTTTAATGAATTTGGCTCGAAAATTTTGAAGAATATATGACGTGTAACTACCGAAATTTTCGGTAGACACTCACATAGTTTGCAAGAAAGGGAAAATATTAATATTTATTCATTAATACGTGTAATAAGTGTTAGAATTGATTGAGGAAATATACTGACTTCCTACTTTAGGGAGTCAGTAAAGCATGTAACTAGATACGTTTCTTTTAAAAGTTTTTTGGAAACTCGTACTAACGAGCAATTAGAGTATTAACAGTACTAGTAGTGTTGCATCCTCATCACCTTCTTACTTCGCAGAAACTTCAAATTCATAATTGCAGTTTTGAAGACAAGGATTGTGGCTCAAAATGCGAGACTATTAAAAGGTAGGAGGGTGCGTCTGATCGGCTCTGTCTCGCTCTCAGGCCTAGACCTCTTTCAAGCTCCCAAGCCCAGGGGAGAAGGAATGTCGAAAGCCGTAAGGAGGTTTCAGAGAATCCCCACCGGTCAGGCGTCCCCTCGGCAGGTTCTGTAGAGCGTCCCAGACTGTCAAGGATAGCCATTGAAAAGGCATCTTTAAAAAAGTGTCGTCTCTTCATCTTACATCCGAAAAGACGAAGAATGTATATGTTTTGATGATCTAGCGCGTTCTCTGAAAACTAAGAGAACACTGAGCAAGAGCAGCCAGGAACTTAGGAAGCAGCGTTCCAGCAAGCTAGCGTGAGCCACGTTCCAACAGCCAGCAGTGAGCCGCGTTCCAGAAAACAGACTAGCGCGAGCCGCGTTCCTACAACCAAACGCGAGCCGCGTTCTAGAAAATTTTTCTTGGCGCAAGGCGCCTTCAAAGAGACGAAGCGCCAGCCTGGCGCAAATTGCGCCAGAAAAACAGACGGCTAGAGCAAGGAGCCTTATAGGTCAGTGGCAATCAGAACGA
>NC_087211.1:46365904-46480376 GCF_015104395.2 Macrobrachium nipponense | reverse complement strand
CCACAAGTTCTCAGAAGAGCCTCTGACAACCCTTTGAACGTAGGACTTAGGGAACAAACCGCACTATGATCTGTGAACCCAATGTGCTTGCTTATAACCTGGATTTCGCTAACCCTCTTCGCCGTCGCCAGAGCAGTTAGGAAAATGGTCTTCTTTGTCATATTCCTAAGCGAAGCTGAATGGAGCGGTTCAAACTGACTCGACATCAAGAACTTAAGTACCACGTCCAAGTTCCACGATGGTACTTTAGGTTGGAGAGTCTTCGTAGTCTCAAAGGATCTAATGAGATCATTAAGGTCTCTGTCATTTGCGAAGTCGAGTCTCTATGTCTGAAGACTACAGAAAGCATGCTTCTGTAGCCTTTAATCGTGGGAACAGCTAATTTTCGCTTCTTTCCTGAGGTGAAGAAGGAAATCTGCTATCTGGCTCACAGAGGTTGAGGTGGAGGAAATGCCCTTCTTCCTGCACCAACTTCTGAAGACAGCCCACTTCGATTGGTATACTGCGATTGAGGAGGGCCTCCTTGCGGTAGCAATCGCCTTAGCCACAGGTCTTGAAAAACCCCCCCTCGCTCTCTTGGCCAACTTCTTGATAGTCTGAACGCAGTCAGACTCAGAGCGGGGAGGTTTTTGTGGTTACCTCTCGAAGTGGGGCTGTCTGAGTTAGATCTTTCCTTTCCTTAGGGGGTCAGAGTCCTCGGAAAGTCTACCAGGAAGGACATTACCTCTGTGAACCAGTCGGCCGCTGGCCAGAATGGGGGCGATGAGGTCATCCTAGCTCCCTCTGATGCCGCGAACTTCCTCATTACTTCCCCGAGGATCTTGAATGGGGGAAAGGCGTAAATGTCCAGTCCCGACCAGTTCCAAAGTAGGGCGTCTACTGACACTGCTCCCGGGTCCAGAACTGGGGAGCAATACAACGGAAGTCTCTTCGTCCAGGAGTTGCGAAAACGTCCACATGAGGATGTCCCCACAGCTTCCACAACAACTGGCATACCTCCTGATGAAGGGTCCATTCTGTCGGCAGAAGCTGTCCTTGCCGACTGAGAAGGTCCGCTCGAACGTTCTCTACACCTGACACGAATCTTCGCCCATAGCAGGACATCCTTCGCGATGGCGAACAGAGAAGGAGAGTGAGTTCCCCCCTGTTTCCTGAGGTATGCCAGGGCTGTGGTGTTGTCTGAGTTGATCTGAACCACTTTGTTGGAGACTTCCTCTTGAAAGAACCTTAGCGCAAGGTAAATTGCTGAAAGTTCTTTGAGATTTATGTGCCAGGACACCTGTTCCCCTCTCCAGGTGCCTGACATTTCTCTCTCTCCTAGTGTTGCTCCCCAACCCGTGGAAGACATGTCGGAGAACAACACAGGTCGGGGTTCCGAAGCTTAAGCGAAAGCCCTTCCATAAGCTTCTGCGGATCCGACGACCATCTTAGATGTTCTTTCACCTCTTCCGTCAACAACAAGATCGCTTCCAGATCTTGTTTGCGCGTCCAATTGTTGGACAGGAAGAACTGAAGTGGTCGAAGGTGCAACCTTCCCAGAGAAACAAACTTCTCCAGTGAGGAAATGGTCCCCAGCAGACTCATCCATTCCCTCACCGAGCATGTTTCTTTCCCTAGAAAGGCTGCCACTTTGCTTAGGCATTGAAGTTGTCGCCCCTGGGACGGAAAAGCCCGAAAAGCCACTGAGTCCATCTGAATCCCCAGATAGACTAAGGATTGAGAAGGAGTCAGATGCAACTTTTCGAGGTTCACTAGAAGTCCCAGGGATTCTTCGCCTAACGACAAAGTCGTGTGAAGGTCCTCCAGACACCGGTCTTGCGATGAGGCTCGAATATGCCAATCGTCTAGGTAGTAGAGAGATCCTTATCATCGCAAAATGGAGCCACCTCGCAACGTTCTTCATAAGAACAGTGAACACCATCGGCGCTGTGCTTAGACCGAAGCAGAGTGCCCTGAACTGGAATACCTTCCCTTTCAGGACAAACCGCAGGTATTTCCTTGATTGGGGATGGATGGGGACGTGAAAATACGCGTCCTGAAGGTCTAGTGAGACCATCCAATCCCCCGGTCTTAAGGCTGCTAGCACAGATTGAGGTGTCTCCATCTTGAACTTCTGCTTGGTAACGAAGCGGTTTAGACTGCTGACATCCAGAACGGGGCGGGGCGCCACCCCCCTGACTGCTTCGGCACTAGGAACAGACGGTTGTAAAAACCTGGAGAACCCATGTCGAAGACCTGCTTCTCGATCATTTGATCTAGTAGATCGTGAAGCACTTTCTGTTTTTCTCCCCAATATGATGGAGACAAATCTTTTGGTGTCGAAGACAGCAGGGGCAACTCCAGGAACGGAATCTTGTACCCCTTCTTCACGATGTCCAGAAACCAAGCGTCTGCACCTCTCCCTTCCCAAGCTCTCGGGAAAATGGTAATAAGTCTGGCTCCGTACCGGGGTGCTGAAGGACTTCCATATCACTTCCCTCTCTTCGAAGGAGCGGGGGTCTTGCCTCTGGAAGTGCCTCTTCCTCGAGGGGCTGGCTTCGAGGAAGATCCAGATCGAAAGGGCTTCGATTTCTTTACAGTAGAGACCCCAGAAGACGATGTACCTGCTGGTCCTCCCCTTTGATGACTGGCGCTAGAAGGTCCTCTGGTGTTGGCAAAATTACAAAACAGAGTGGGCTTCTGCTTCTTCAAGCAGTCCCATGCTGAAATGAGCAGTCAACTCCTCAGAACCATCTCTGACGGGCCTTGTCCATGCAAGACAATACACTGGACAGCTCCCCCAGAATAATGGAATCAGGACTTCCGAAACCATGGCATCCAAAACTCCGAGACACCAGTCAAGAAAGTTAAAGACCTCTAGAGTCCTGAAGAGGCCTTTAAGGTGAAAGTCTAGCTCGCTATGCGTCCTAGAGACTTTCGAAGATGACAGAAAAAATCTTCTGGAGGCATCCACAATACTTCCAAAATCGCCTTGAGCCGAGGCTGGAAGTTTAACTCCGACGTTCTCTCCCGTCTCATACCACATACCAGCTTTCCCGCAAAGTCTTGAAGGCGACAGAGCAAAAGAAGTCTTGCCTGAAGCCTTCCTCCTTTCCATCTAATCGTGGACTTTGCGAAAAGCTTGCTTCGTGGACAGCGACTTCTTCATTTTCACAAAGCCCGAGATCTTAGAAGCTTTGGATGACGAAAACTGAGAGGGAGGAGTTCGCGGAGCTTCAGGCTGAAACGTGTCCGCAAACACTGACTGGAGAAGACGGGTCAAAACTTTGTAGTCCGTCGAGACGGGAGCCAACTGCTGTTCGTCGTCCACTTCGACGAAAGCGTCACTAACTTCCTCTTCAGACACTGGAGAAGTCGGAGGAAGTAAAGAAGAATCACGAGCCTTCTCAAAAGAGAAAGAGCGGCGAACAGGTAGAGTTCCCGCTTCCACCTGCGCTTGCGGTGTTGGAAAACTGGCGTCCACAGGTGCGCGCTTGGTGTCCGATGCCACTCTTCTGGCGCTGGCTGGAGCGCGCTCGACAGCCACAGGTGTACGCCTGGCGTCCACTGGTGCGCGCTTAACTTGCACCGAAGCTCGCTCGGCGTCTACTGAAGCGCGCTTGACTTGCACTGAAACGTGCTCGGCGTCCACTGAAACGCGCTTCCTATCATCAGGTTTCGTACGAGCGGGTAAAACCGCTTCCCGAGAGCGAGAAAACAGGTTTCTCGCCTCCTCTAGAGAGCCGCTGGGGAGCAGAACGAACTCTAGAGGGAGAGACTCAAAACGGAGAGAGAGACGAGCGAGGAGAAGGAGAGGGAGAACGCCTCGACCTCTTCACAGGAAGACTGTCATCCTTCCTACGGCGACGTGGAAGTCTCTCTTTAGACATAATCTCATCTTGAAGTTGCTGCTGCAGCGACTGAAGAATCTTACTTGTAAGTGAAGCCTCCTTTTCTGGGGAGGGGCTGATCCTGTGAGCAGGAGAGTGGCGAGGGGACGCCTTCTTCCTACTCCCAGGAACCGCCACTTCACGCACCTTAGAGCGACTGCGGCGCTCGAAAGAGTCATCTAGTAAAGACTCCACATCCAAAGAATCCTTACGCTCTTGCGGAGGAAAAGCAGCGAACGCACTTCTGCGGAGGAAAAGCAGCGAACGCACTATCTGGAGAAGAGCAAAGTTCCGGAGAACAACTTGGACCGTGAAGCGTCCCGAACACGAGCCGTCTTTTCAGCGGACGTGATGCAGCATGAGAGCTCCACCCCTTGCGCAGAGAGGAAGCCTCTGAAGACGAAAAGCACTCCTTGAGAAGACGTGCACGTGCACGTGCACGCTCCTTGGCAGTCTGGGTAGGTTCATCAGAAGCTGCCGAAGGCACGTCAGATCAATGGGGGTTCCTCGTAACCCTCCTTCGGCTTTCGACATGCTCTCTCCCCGTAACCTGGGAGTCAAGCAGAGGTCTCGGCCTAGAGGCGGAATGAGTCCGATCTGACGCACCCTCCACTACACAAAGGGCACTTTCACTGCACTTTAGCACTTCACTTTTGCTCTCAAGAGCCATCACTTTCGATTCCAAGTCACGCATCGGACTCAAGGAATCCAAAGATTAAAGTATTACCTTCTACAGACACTGCTTTAGGGCCCGAAGGCAACACTACAGGGTTAGGAGCATTAACTACAGAAGGAGGGTTAGCAGGAGAATCATGAAAATCTTGCCTACCCGAAACACTCCTGGAGGAAGACCTCCTTAACCTAACCCGCTCAAGTTTCTTAAGATAGGTTTCATACGCCTTCCATTCAATCTGTTAAGCTTTCACACTCCTTACAACGGCTTTCAAACGCACATTCATGCTCCCTGCAAGCCTTACATGCAGTATGTGGGTCTACTGAAGCTTTCAGTAGCCTACCTCTACATTCAGACTTAGAGCAAAATCTAGCGCTAGCTGAACTAGACCCTGACATCTTATTCAAAGAAAAGTCAATACCAAAATCAAATCAATCCACTATCAACGTGTGCCTAGCCACCGATCCAATTCAGATACCCAAAAAAAAACCAAAAGGGATACTCAAGTAGCCAATGTTTCCAAAATCTAGACGGAGGTGCTGCAAACGGATGTTTAGAACACCGGCGACAGAAAAATTATGAATAGAAAATGGGAATGGTTCCTGATACCCGCCTCCCAGCGGCAGGAATGGGTACTAACCACCTGACTCCCACTGCGTGTGTCGTAAGTGCTTAAAATTCTGTCGGACTCGGAAAAATACAGCTATATATATATCTGACATGTAAGTTTCATGAACAAAATGAGCTGTATTAGAATATGAAGAGAAGTGATTGGTTACATGCAAGTTAGGTCTTATTTAAAATGGTCATATAATACTGCAGCTTTTCTCATGGCAAAATGTGAGATTCAATGACTGATTTTACACATAAAAGTGGTGAATATTACATGCTGGGGGTTCAAGACACTCTTTTCTGCAAAAGTTCATCTGTAATTCAGCAGATACTGTATGAAAGTGGCAATGTCTCCTGTATTGTTTCCCTCTGGAACCATCCTCTCTATGTTATGGAAAATGCAAGAAATATATACATATACAATGGTGGTAATCACAAAGACAATGGAAGAGAAGTGGCACATGAAAAAGGATACAATGTATATTTTGGAATTCTGGGAACGAAGGAGGTTGTGAGTACTATTCAACTTATTAACCATGGTGTTGGAAAGGAAGGGCCTTAACAACTAAGCAGAAGTGTGCCAGACAGCAGAGGTGAGTAGAGTAACACTGTATGTATACAGAGGGATCTGAATAGATTTTTGAAGCTCATGTTATTACAAAAGTTTTACCTTGATTTAGCAGTTAGAGAATTAACATATGTATTAGTTACTTTCATTTTTCATAATAATAATAATAGTTAATACTTTTAAAGCATATCCTTTGTCAAAATTGTAAGACTGAAAAAGCTGATCACCAACCAAATATTCAAGAAATTAATAAAGAGTTAAGTGTGACCCTTCATAATATTTATATGCACTTCCTACTTACGCAAAAACCATACAGTACATATCAAGTACAATTACGATCATAAAGAGAGATGACACCAGTAAAAACTAGTTTATACTGGGTTTCATTATCAAACCACTCACACAACCTTATCAGAAATTATATTTGTACTCGTAATTACCTTTCTCTAGATAACCTATCAAGATAAAACAAACAAATTCAGTCTCAGTCTACATGGAAATTCACTTACAATTTCATGCTCCTGGGTACCCTTAAAGGAAAATCTTAATTCTATAAATTAACTACATATTTAGAACCTTTCGACAAACATGCATTTTAAAAGTTCTAAAATCAACAACCTACCTGTGCTTGTGTTGGTCCACATGATACAGCAATAACTTCCTTAGCAATCTTCTTCTCCTTGAGTCTCACAGCTTCTTCCACAGCAATCTCATCAAAAGGATTCATAGAGTGCTTTACACCATCTGTTACCACTCCCAGCTTGTCTGGGCGTACTCTGATCTATAACAAACAAGAGACATACAGCACATTAATCCATGGCAGTCGGTCAAGTTCTTCCACCCAATACTACTATGTGGAAATTCATCACCTTCCCATCATACACTGGCCCATTTATGGTGGCAATATGGTGAACGATAAAGACTGTCTTATGTCTTCTCCAAATGACAGCAATATCAAGTACATCACCCAATGTAACATTGATGCTGGAGTTGTACTGCATAACAATCTGGGGGCAAAGACCTATGGCATATATATACGCTTAAATAAACAGGCCTGTACACTACCGAGCACTAAAGCAAGATCTACATAAAGCTGGCAATTGCACTACAAGCATACTATTTCAACTGCTTACTAGATGCAAAATTAGTAACATTAGGTATGTATTACCTAACAAAATGCATAATATACAGTACTGTACTGTACAGCTCTCTGTTAAGGAAGAAAGTGTAATTCTCTACCATGACACTGCTTGCCATCACTGATTTTAAGATAAGAAATGGTCATATGATAATTTTTTGTCTTTTCCATAGGAAATATGAGTCGTGTAGTTACTGATAAAAATATGAGAGCTTATATCATCTGATAAATCCTACTATGTACTGTTGTTTTGAAAGTATTCTGTAAGTTTGTGAACGTGGTTGGGAGGAGATAAGTACTTATGCAAACGTTTTTGTTTTCTCTTATGTACTAATTATCGTTTTGAGCCAGTTAATAAATTCTTATGCTTAAATAACATAGAAAAAATACAATAAAAGACTCATCAGTGGATGGCTCATGTGTAATATACCTATATGTTTTCAGATTTCAGTAATTTTTCACAACATTTTCTTCATTTTCATAATGGCTACCTTGTGAGTAAGACATGCTGATGGCTATCATAACTGACATTTTATATTATTACAGAACATGTAAAACAACTTTATCCATCTGGAAGTAATCCCTTCCACTGAAAATTGCCTAAAAAAAAAAAACTTAAACAGTCAATTACATGCACTGAAATATAATAGTACATGCACTGCTAAGGAAGTGACCATGGGTACCACCTTGCCACTCTCAAGTTGCAGTTAGGTTGAGATGAATAGGTATTTGTAATTCCTTTTTTTTATTTTATGATCTATAGCCACAGTATCGTAAGTACCAACACCCTATGTTAGGTTTGGGAAAAGTAAGGCTTACACCTTCTAATATTAGATTAGGTTAGGTTAGGTTGGGGTGTATCCTCATCAGGTTAGATTACGTACACTCCTGTTACTGTCCTTTGTATGTTTTGTCAAAATACTGTGCTTTAAGATTGATAATGATTACAGACTGTCTTTTCCAGCTGGGCATCTTGTGGTTTATTCATTTCACAGCATTTCTGTTTGTGCAATTCACCTGTTTTTGGTTCCCAACAAAACAAATGCAGTGTCCCATAGATACCCCAGACAACTGTTTTGTATGGGAGGCTGATGAAACTCAAAAACAGGTGGTTAGCACAAAAATTAACAATTAGAATTGCATTAAACATGCAATAAACAGTTAATGTCTATGAAAAATCAGAATATCACAGCAACAGCCAAGAAGAGGGCTTTATTGTGGTGACAAATGATTCAGCAAGTGACAATAGCCTATACAAACCTTTTGGTGACTTTATTGCCTTTGCACCAAAACGTTACAAAGATGTCAAAAATATGGTATTATTTTACTCTAATACCAGCTCTAAATAATGGAGTTTTTTGTTTGGTCTTACATCTCCTTATGTTTAATACAAAGAATTTATTAATATTTATCACAAATTTACTGTTACTAAGTTAGTCTTTACTATCAGTTTCAAAATTTATACCTGTGGAGGTTCTGTCAACAAGGAGTTCATATGACCTGGCCTAGATATGTGTAAAAATTTACCAAAAAATACCTCTAGCAACAACACATGCTTAAAAACACTATTTTAACCATGAAATCACAGCGAAAAGAAACAATGGTAAGTAAGAACACAGCTTAAGAACGCTATCCTAAACATGAAATCACACGAAAAAGAAACAATTGTAAAACTGAAGACTACTACTGCACCCTTCAAATTTAGTAAATAATAAATATCATAAACACAAACAAAATGCATAAACATAAACGAAATTATAAGTAAAATGAAGTAAACATCACAGGTGCTAGCTGGTGGGAACCAGACTACAGTAGTAATCTTCAGTCTTACCAAAACAGTGCCTGAGCCATTTCTATTCAAAATGTTGACAGTTTTATTTTATACCACAAGCAATCCCATGAGTGACATGCTTTGTACCAGCCCCAAAGGGAATGAATGTTAAAAAATAACAAAACTTAAGAAAATAAGATATCAGTAATGGTGAATTTACACTAGGTGATTTTTGTACTAAGCATAACACAGACACATACTGCATATCTCCAATATATTGTATACAGTAGTGTTATGGAAATAAACCAAAGCAGCCAAAAGGTAGAAGGAAGTGGGATTGGCTAAGGAAACCTATTATAAAAGGAACCACACTACCCTAACATACTCTAACCTAACCTAACATAGCAGGCTGTTTTACTTTTCCGGGGGAGCTCCGGGCCCAAAAGGTGAAGGAAACTCCTCTTTTTACCAAAACCTCCCTACAACACTGCGTAAGTCCCATGTGCGATAACATCCCAGGAAGGCCAGCATACAACCTCTG
The DNA here is from genome assembly GCF_015104395.2 of Macrobrachium nipponense. Lineage (NCBI taxonomy): Eukaryota > Metazoa > Arthropoda > Malacostraca > Decapoda > Palaemonidae > Macrobrachium > Macrobrachium nipponense. The sequence goes on along the minus strand of NC_087211.1, from coordinate 46,471,204 downwards.
AGGTAAAATTACAGTTGGTATTTCTACAGAAGCAGTCCGCACGGACTGCAAGGAACGTAACCGCGGATACGGCATCCACTAGGGATTGGGGTGTCCAATGTATTTCGCTGTGTTTAGTACTGGCCCCGGGGGGGTTAATTACAGTCGTTCAAATAAATATTACTTAAAATTCTTGTTCAGGAAGTAAAACTGCATAGAAAAATCGCAACTGCCATAGTCTAGGCCGCCGCGGATAAGTACCCTAGATCTACCTTACAGTTGACCGACAAAAGATACCTAGCTAACCTTCAGTTCTTAATAGGTAAGCATTTTGTATTTTTTTATTTGTATTAGTTTTATTTTCATTTTTTACTTTGAGTTTGATTATTTTTTATTTTAATTTTTACTATTACTATTGTCCAAAATAAAATAGGTAGTAGGTACCTACTACTAGGCGAGCTTCTAGGTAGTAGGAAGGGCTGGGTAGGAAAAATCAAAATTCCTATTAGTAGCTAGCTAGGTAGGCTAAAGGCTAGTATACTACTAGGTAACTGATACGGAGCTCTTGCTTAGTTCTACCAACCTAACTTATGAAGTGTTTTGAATTAGCTTATGAAAATACCTAACTTGAAAAGACTCAAAGCTTTGCTTAGCCAAGGTTATGGGGTACTTCAGTAAACCAATGTAAGGAAAAGCGTTCAGCATACGTCTAACCAGCCAAGTCACTATTACTTAGATTAACCTAACCTAATCCTAAACTACAAAGCTGGAATATTCTAAACAAATCCCTAAAATTATATTTTCCTGATTAGCATAACGACACCGTAGGCCTAATAGGTATGCTACCTAAAAGGGTTGCCCTACGTAACTCTACAGTGCCGGAGCTCTAACATAGGCTAACTGAACAATTTACAGTTAGTAGTACAAATATAATTTGAAAGACTGTCCAATTAACTTACTTTAACTGCATAATCAATTACTCTTTTCACGCCGACTAAGACTCGCAAAGACATTTTTGACCACAGACAATTGATCAACAGCTGACGGCGAAGATATCCGGAGAAGTTGCCAATTGCCGATGGGATTTCTTCTACGGTATGGACGGTATGAAAGAGTTATGAAAACCGGTGGTCTTCTTCCTCATTCCGCTCTCTTCTTCCCCTCCCTCCTCCCCTCTCTCTCTCTCTCTCTCTCTCTCTCTCTCTCTCTCTCTCTCTCTCTCTCTCTCTCTCTCTCTCTCTCTCTCCCCATTCTGAGTACTGCGATCAAATGAATAATGCCAAAATAATATTCTTACTCTTTCAATATTCCATGAGATTAATTACACTAAAGCAATCTCTCTCTCTCTCTCTCTCTCTCTCTCTCTCTCTCTCTCTCTCTCTCTCTCTCTCTCTCTCTCTCTCTCTCTCTCTCTCTCTCTCTCTCTCTGGAAAGTATATCACAGTAGAGTGTACGAACATTCAGTTCCTTACCACACTTATTGGCATCTTTTGACAAGGGCCTGTGTAGACGTAAGGTCTTCTTTATCTAAACCAGCCATCAGCCATGGAATAAAGAAATTTCGATTTGAAAGTTGTGAATATACAATAAAGAGAAATATAAATTAATAGAGTGCATATCCCACGAGAAGAGGTTTGAGTGTTTATGGTGGAACTGTTTGATAATATTGCTGAATGGTATAGAGAAAAATGTCTTATGAGCCAGCTAATGCTAATTTGCTCTTGTAAAGGATGTGTATGTAGTAGTAGTATGTATGTAGTAGTATGTATTTATGTTGTATGTATGATGTATGTTTATGTATGTATGTATGTATGTATGTATGTATGTATGTATGAAGTCCTTGGGTATTTAAGTTTCAATGCAATATCATAAATAGTTTTAATTTCAGTATCTAAACCAAATAACTTTTTGGGGCAAAATTCTTGGTAAGAGTTTTGTCTCAAAAAATTCCATGTAAATATTGCTAAGGACAGGAGATAAGGGATTACCCATGGCCATGCCAAACTTTTGTACAAAAATTCCCATTGAAAACAAAATTTACTATCTTTCGATACATAACCTTATGAGACTAATGAGATTTTCTACACTTAAGGGAATGTCATGACGCTCTAATTCCTCTTCCAAATATTCAAGTAAGTCATCTACAGGCACTTTTGTAAATAAAGAGACAACATCAAAACTAACCATATTAAAAATCATAATTCAAATTTAAACTATTCAATTTTGTTTATAAAATCAACATTGTTTTTTAACATTCGTGTTAGAAATATTTCCTACCAAAGGAGTAAGAATTTTTACAAGCCATTTAGATAAATTATACGAAACTGAGCCCACTGAACTAATGATTGGTCTGATAGGGTTATTGATTTTATGTGTCTTAACTAAACCATACATGTAAGGTAGGGAGGCGCATTGCGGTGTAAACTGTTTAATTAAATGGTCCAAGCCCTTCAAAATGGATTTAATTTGTTTATTAAAATGGGAGTTAACTGTCTGTGTAGGGTCAGACCTCAGTTTCGTATAAGTATCAGTGTCATTTAGCAATGTCATTATTTTGTACGTTATATAGTCACTTTTATTCATAATTACCACTGCATTAGATTTATCTGCTTTTGTAACCTTCACTGTTTCGTCTTCTTTAATTTTCTTAAAAGCCTGGAGAAATCTCACGGGTCACATTAGGGGGAGAAGGTTTACTCATAGCACCATACACAATACCTTTACAAATATTGATATCATCAGGGCATAGGTTTTGATTCAATTTTTCTAAATAACAAAAGGGATTTTTGAGATGTCGACACAGTCCAGGTTGACCATTAAATACACCAAAGCTTAACCCATATCCCAAAGCCGCTGTCGTAGCACTATCCACTGGTTTGTCAGATAAATTAATCATGAAGTCCACGTTGGCATGCTTAGTCCAGTCGCTTTCAGCATAAGATTTTTCAGCTTGACTTGGAGCTTCCTTTCAAGACGGTTGCAGCACTTTCTCAATTTTCCATAGCAATAATCCAGCATCCGGTTCTTCCAATCGACAGGAACCGTCTGATTAAAGCTATACCGTCTGCTTCTAAGTGTACGGAACGCATCATCTACTTCCACTTTTGTGATGTCGATGTGTTTCTGAAGTTATGATGCGTTGAAACTCGTCGAAAGGTCACTCTGCTAGGCGAAGAATTCTCACTGTAAAATCGACTTGGGCATCACTTGCTCGTTCATGCACTTCCGTAGAAAGTTGAGTCGGAGTTTCAGTTTGTGAGCGATGATAAGAGCATTACAGAAGGATGTCACTGAATAGAACAAGGCTCGGAAAATTCAAAGAAAAGGCGTAGAAGTTGCGTGTGGTTTCCATTATGCTTAAAAAATCACAGTAGATGCACGTGACTTCATAAATAAGCGAATACCACGGGAAATGATAGTCAGGAATCCAAGCGCTTTCGTCTTTTATTCAGACATCGTCAAGGAGCTACTAAAGTACAAATCGGAGAGGAAGGCCTCAGGTACAAACAAGATCAGGAATACCAGATGGTTAATTATCAAAAGGGTAAAAATTAAAAGGGATAATCCAGGATTATCGGATATCACACGGCACAAACTTAAACAGATTCTGACCCTAACCGAAATTACAAAGTATCTTTACAGTCCAAAACATGTAAAAACTGAATATATTAATTTGTTGTTGCTTATATTTATCTACAACTTTTTTCATTATGAATTTTAAAGCTTTTTAACATAAATGTTGTTTTCAGTAATATTAATGTCAAGAGTTTAGTAATCAAAAATTTTCCTAAAGATCTTCCAGCTGCATATATGAAATTCCTTGCAAAAGTGTGATAAAATCTATTACGGACAGACTGGCAAATCTCTTTCACAGCGTCTTAAGCAACATCAATATTCTGTGAGAAACTGGCAAATATCGAATGCATTATTTGTATCATATGAGAGATTTAGACCATCCTATTAACTGGAGTCAAGCAAGAGCCTTAGTCCCATGTAATGACAGTTAAAAGGAATATCATTGAATCTTGTTTTTATCAAGTCAATAATAGAAATGTTCTAATTTAAGTCTTGGTTTATTTAAACTTGATGCTTTCATAATGAAAAAAGTTGTAGATAAATATAAGAACAACAAAATTAATATATTCAGTTTTTTACATGTTTTGGACTGTAAAGATACTTTGTAATTTCGGTTAGGGTCAGAATCTGTTTTAAGTTTGTGACCGTGTGATATCCGATAATCCTGGATTATCCCTTTTAATTTTTACCCTTTTGATAATTAACCATCTGGTATTCCTGATCTTGTTTGTACCTGAGGCCTTCCTCTCCGATTGTACTTTAGTAGCTCCTTGACGATGTCTGAATAAAGACGAAAGCGCTTGGATTCCTGACTATCATTTCCCGTGGTATTCGCTTATATATATATATATAGATATATAATTATATATATATAATATAAAAGGAGCCCATAGAAACACCAAAGTATAGAGAGAAACGTACTATATTTCAGAGACTGCTGTCTCCCTCTTCAGGTATATGAACGAGAAAAGTTTACAGAAAAGGTGGTATTTATACCAAGAGATCCATTTTCTGTAAACTTTTCTCTTTCATATACTGAAGAGGGAGACAGCAGTCTCTGAAATATGGTACTTTTCTCTCTATATTTTAGTGTTTTTATGGGCTCCTTCTATTAGATGGAATTCTGTTGTAACAGAACACTTTTACCAGTCATATATATATATATATATATATATATATATATATATATATATATAGTATATCATACATATATATATATATATATATATATATATATATATATATATATATTCTGGCCTAAGTTCTTGTGACTGATTCTAGTGCCGGTGTCTTTACCTGCAGATGATATACTAATGGACTAAAGATGATTATTGCATTTCCTAACTAATAAGATCTAACGTAATACACTTACAAGAAGCGATATTAGGCTTTTTTTTCGTAGAGACGAAGGATAGTAAATTCTCTATAAACAATACGACCCATACAGAGACTAGGTATGAATGAAATCGAATATAATAAAATAATAATAATAATAATAATAATAATAATAATAATAATAATAATAATAATAATAATAATATCTTACTATAATGGGCGTTAAGTCTGTCCGTCCGTCCGTTATTCAACTACGGCCAAATGGCTAACCCGATGGGCATGAAACTTGACAGAGTTATATTGGGGCCCCCTAAAACGGTTTATAATGGGGTTTCAAGCAACAAAAGGCACCAAAGGTGCCGGAGGGGGCAGGACGCCCTCCTCAAAACGGGGCTAATTCCGCCCGTAGACTTAATAACTTTACGAATTTATCATACCTAATTTTCAGTATACGTAGTAAATTATATGTCTTTCGATTTTCGGTATATGCACTAAATATTACTTACTATCGAGTACTGTGGGGGTAAGACATAAATGGCACCAAAGGGGGTCAATTTGGGCAGGGTGTGACAGAGAGTGAGAGGGAGAACAAGTGAGGGAGGGAGGGTAGAAGGGCCGGTGTTAGGGAGAAGAAAGAGGATAAGAACCAGAGAAGGTAGGAGAGAGAGAGAGAGAGAGAGAGAGAGAGAGAGAATATATCGGTTGCCATGCAGAGTTACCCCAGTCAGGTCAGTACAGTAATTTCTGAATAAAAGGGTCAATCAGCACAAGGTGGTGCAGGGAAGCTTCTTTGAGTTTTTTTCAGAGTTTTCTCCCGGCAACACCGGGTTGGTCAGTTAGTAAATAATGATAATAATAAAAAGGTGGCGCGTTAATAACTTAAACACCGAGTGATAAGATGGAATTCTACCAAGACCAATTCTACCGGCTCATCTATCATTTACTTTTAAAATCAACGGAGATATGACTACGTGTGATAAAGATGGTCTACATATGTTTAAAGATAAAATATTTTTTTTTATTAACTTTGACAATAAGAACTGCTGAAAATTTTAATTATAATAAATTTAGCTGTATATTACCATCTTGAGAAGCCGATCATTAGCTTTTTGTTGACAAGATCGTTTTTAAACATACGAATATAGTATTAAGGTTAGATTAATTTTCTAACTATGCTGTTGATGTCTGTAAGGTTAATTTTTTTCGCAAATAATTCCACTATCATTGGTTAGCGTAAGTGGCGTTTCTCTTCAATCAATATTACCGATTTGATTCACTCCCGCTAAGTAACCTACATAAAACTCTGTAAAAAGAACTTTGAACACACGTATAACTGAATTATTACGTTGGAATTTATCTACAATAGATAGGTCCAAGCTACATTTTTGGCCCCTTCACAGGGTATAATGACCACAACTCAGTCTCCACAAGACTTGGGCATGCCAGTTTCATACACAGGTCGAAGTGCATGAAACATAAGATGGATGGGAATTAACTTGCATAAATTTGTCGTATTCCTATAACAGCGTTTGTTCCATGAATCAGATCCTGAAGACCGGGAATCGTTTGGTATGTCATATACACTTTTTCCTAGATAGTAAACCCCCAAGGCCCACTGGAGATGACCGGAAAAAACATAAACGAAAGACTGTAAATGTCATAAAGATAATTAATGGCCACAAGAAATAGTGCTACATAACGACCCCAGAAAAAACCCTTTCGGCAACTATCTACATGGGAAAGACCCCAAAAGACTGTAGATGTCATAAAGGTAGTAATGCCCAAGAAATATTAGTCCTAGAAAACGACCCCAGAAGAAAACCCTTGGGGTTCAGTATTTAGGAAAGTGCAAGCATTGAAATCCTAAAGACTGGGTTTGGTATATTTAAAAGGAACTAAAGACTCCTCCTATTCTGCAGGAATTATGTTACTGACGAGAAAACACTATAATACAATTATAAAACATAATGAAGCACCTTATTTTGAAAACGCACAAGGGCTCGCCAGAGAGCGAATCATCCCTGTGGAGGGCTATACATAAAACCAAACAAACTGAAGAAAGTAGGCATATAGTACATTTTATGTAAGTTTTGTTATTATGAAATGCAAGCATTGAAGACGCCTCTGCGTAGCCAACAGCCGAAGATTAATACATTTTGCGGTTGACCGCGACTACTAACTGAAGTCGATCAGCTGATTTCTGATTATCATCAATGGCAGGGTTAATGACCATAAAACCTGACAAAGTGAACAAAGTATATACATTTCATATAAGTTTTTGTCATTATTAAATAGTACAAGCATTGAAAACGCCCCTGTGCGGCCAACAGCCGGAGATTAATACATTTCGAGGTTGACCGCGACCGCTGACTGAAGTCGATCAGCTGATTATCGTCAGCGGGTTAGTGACCATAGAGTACAGAGTATAACCACTCAACGTCTTCTGTCAGTCAGCGGAAATACCTTAAAGCACCGGCTGCATAAATCCGGCGGAGCATTTACTGTGTGAATTTTAGTGGTAGTAAAAATCTTAAGCATAAGTTGTTATTGTCTGCATGATCGGGGACAGGATCTCTAGAGTAAGTTTAACGGTGGAGGCTTACTTTTTTTTCTTTTTTTCTGGTGCTTTTAAGGGAGCCTAAAGGGATGGATACCTAGGCCTCGTGTTTTGTAGTGTGCACATTTATATCAGAAGTAGGTAGTCGGTTTCATGCTGTTAGAACCTGACCATAGCGATGCAAAAAGTACTTTTTTTCTTCTTTTACTACTAGCTAGGTAGTCCTAAACTTTAGCTACCTATGCTTTGATAATCAAATGGTTTAAGCCTATGAGTTTGTACTGTAGGGAGAAACTCTTAAGATACTTTATATTTGTCATCATATAACTAAATCATATGTTTTTCTAACTGCTTAGATCATGTTGTATGTATTCTTGACCTTCCTCACTGTAGTAATGGCCTTATTGTTGTTGCAAACCACTTTTTATTTCTTTAGCACCTGTAGGAGGGTAGTATTGCTGTCAGTGCACCTCATGCAGGGTACCGTAGGGATTACTTAAGGTTCGTTGTAGCGTCCCTTTGGTCCCTAGCTGCAACTCTTTTCATTCCTTTAACTGTACTTCATATAGTATACCTAGGTATTCACTTTGTTCTACCTACCTATCGTACTTTCCATTCCATCCATACAATTTTTAAAGTGCAACTGCGATGTTTTCCTTCCAATACACCTTTCAAACATTTTTACTGTCAGTTTCCGTTTCAGCGCTGAATGATCTGATGGGTCCCAGCGCTTAGCCTATGGCCCAAATTCTATATTCTTTTCTATTTAAGTAGGTAGTACCTCAGAATACGAAATTAATCCGTTCCGAAGCGGCCTTTGTAACCTGATTTTTTCGTATCTTGAACCACATTTTACATGTAAATTGCCTAATTCGTTCCAAGCCCTACAAAAAAAAAAAAAAAAAAACAGTAAATTTTATAACAAAGGTAAATTGACCAATAAACAATGAAATACAACAATTTGGACCATTCAATACCTAACTTAAACTATATATCTACTACTAATATACTACCTAGTAATACCTGTAAATAAAGTGTATTAGTGTACATGGTACAAGAAATACTGAACATACATATGTATGTAGTAAAATGTGGAACCTTACCTTTCGAGTGAGGTGATCTCCGAAAGTGGCGACAGAGGAGGAGGACAAATGGCAGAAAACATGAACACTTAACTTTATGAAACACATTAAAAAATGGCAGAAAACATTAACACTAAACTTTACGAAACACATTAACAAATGGCAAAAAACATTAACACTTCTTGATTATCTCCAGCAACATTCTTGGGACCCATGGCTAATGACGTAAGTAATTAAGTTCACACACAACACGATGAAGTAACTTACAGTACAACGAAAGCGAAATCACTAACACGAATTTACGTTAACAAACGAAATACAATTATGTGAACGATGGTCAAGGAACGCCTTTACATAGAGGCATGATGCTGACCAATAGGAGAGCAGGGTCTTATGGCGGTGACTAGCATCAGGAACCAATGGGAGAGTGGGAGGATGGTGGCGAGTCTACTCAGTTGGTGGCGCGCCAGTTTTAAAATTGTTCTCGGTGGTCCAGGCGAATCTCGGGACTTTACAGTAACCCTTTCATAACCTGAATTATTTTCGTATGCAGAGGCAAAAAAATCTTCGTATTTGCTTTCGTAACTTGAATTTTTCGTAACTTGGGACTTTCATATGTCGAGGTTCCACTGTATTTCCTGTTTCCTATAGTATTTAACAGTTATGTGGATATCCCAGTAGGAAACTGGAGTGTTTAGGGCCTGACAAAAGAAAATAAAATAAAAAGGAAAGGGCATCAATAGAACAGTCAGAAATGCATAAACTACACGATATGCAATGTGAAAGAGTTCATTTTAAGGAAGAGCTCTTCACAGAGATATTGTTTATCCTGTTTATAGAATTTTTTGACTGAACAAAATAGAAAAGGGTGTATGTATATGATGCAGTACAGGTGAGATCACTTGAGAAATTTGCTGAAATAATTTGAGAAATGTATCGTCTTTTTTTCTGATCTCACAAAGAAAACCTCCATGGGATCCCATGTTTAGTACCAGCTTCTTGGGGATTAATGTAAAAACATAAACAGAGGATGAAGCGCCTCAGTGACGTGGTCGGTATGGTGCTGGCATGCCACCTCAGTGGCCACGAGTTCGATTCTCGGGCATTCCATAGAGATGTGTATTTCTGGTGATAGAAGTTCACTCTCAACGTGGTTCGGAAGTCACATAAAGCCACTGGTCCCATTGCTGAGTAACCACTGGTTCCATGAAAGGTTAAAACACCATATAAAACAAACAAACAGGATGATAAATTTCTCACATTATTTTGGTAATTTTCTCAAGTTATATCACCTGTACTGTATCATTTACACCTTTCTATATGTATTATTTGATAAAAAAAGTTTAATTAATAAACAATATTTCCATTTATTTCTCTTCCATAGAATTACCTATGAAAAATGTGAGGATTATTCCTGCTATGGTACCGGTCAAAACACAGTATGCATCCTAACCTTGTGTGTGCTAATCTAGCTTAACCTAGGCTGCATTAGCTTACAGGGATATATGTATCCCAGTTGTACTGTCCCCAACTTAATGTAGTATGCTTGGTGGGACATGACAGTTTTCTATCTTAGCCTGACCTAGAGCACCATAAATCACAATATTTAGCAAAAGGCCACTTTGTCTCCATCTTAGTATTGTGCATAGCACCAAGGATGGCAAGTAATACTCAGTCAGAGGTTGTTTTCTGTAGGAGAGGCATTTATCATTATCTCCAGATGGATAAAGCCTTTGTATTACTACTTTTGGAATACGTATAGCAGAAATGCACTATGACCTTCCTTAGCACTTCTTACACACAAGGTAGCCATTGTCATACTTGGTAAAATTAGGAGGAGTCAGAATATATCCAGTTGCTTTACCAGAAGTAGTTGTTAAGTTTTTATTGGATAAAAAGTTTGCTGTTGTATAACAGAAAAACAAAATTAGATCATACAAGAAGTCATGTACACATACAAGAAGTCATGTACACATGCACTGTTAGAAGCTAATACTTACCAATCAGTGTTCCAAGAAATAAAGGATACCAATGTTGGATAACATTCTGGTTAGGGATTAAAGTATTGCAGTGTTTTTCATCTATCAAATGTAAAAAAAATTTAGCAATACAGTTAGACCACTATGATGCATTCAGTTTTTATTAATGTGGAATTTAATGGAACCAATATTATGCTAATGTTGGAGCTGTATATATTTTTCTCTCCAGGAATGTAAAAGCCAGTTTATTGATATCAGGCAAACTAATATTTGCACTTTGCAGTTTAATTTAGGAAAGTTTTGTGATGTTTCCAAGTTCCCCTCAGATATTTCCACTATCTCCTTTAGCTCTCTTAACTTTTGAAAATTTTTTTTGTTCCGACACGGGATACAAACCTTTCAGTCCTTTTACAATAGGAAGGTTACTAGCGGCCGCTGGATAGGTCGTAAGCTTTCGAACAAGGGGTTCGGTAGTTAACTGCTTGTCCGACAGTGCGCGCACCGCGCGACTGGGAGGCGAAGAACCACTTTTGCTTTCGGCCTGCTGGCGTGTGGACGTGTGTATCGTCGTTTGTGCTTTCATATGGTTGTGTTTTCTCTTTCTGTTTGTCTAGTGAAACTGAATTGTAAGTACAATCATTTTCTGTTTTCATATTACTTTAATTATGAAGTGAAAGGATCATGGATTCTCCGCGCCCTCCGATTATCCGGCAACTGTGCCCCGAGACTGAAGGGCGTAAATGCGGGAAATTCCGCAGTTTCCCAGAGATAGATCCTCTTGTGTTATGTGCTCGGTGTTGGGGGCGCGAATGCTCTCGCACCGAGCCTAGTGTTGTTTGTGAGAATTGGTCGGAGGTGCAGTGGGGCTTGTATGAGGGCAGGAAGAAGCGAAGGCCTGCAAAGGAGTCGTCGGAAAGCTCTCCCGCGACTCCTTTGGTGACGGATACTTCGTCGTCTTTCCTGCCCCCTGCTCAGCTCCCACGTATGGCACCTTTCCCTTCGGGGGGGTATCCAGGTCCTCCTCACCCGATCTGTCGAGTGTGGAGGAGGGCGCTCGGTACCCCGACGTTCAATTGTACTCGGGGTCTTCTGTCCGTTCGGGGTGGGGCTCATCCCCCCTCGCGCGGGTAGAAACCCCCCTAATCACCCGACTGTTGCTTCCACAGGTGCTTCTGCCGCGAGGGATGACCTTTGTCAGGTGTGGGCATCATTGGGCTTGCAGGGCGTGCCTAGTGTCCAGGGGCTGCTTTACCATTTGGCTGGGTCTGCTGCGGTCACCCATGCAACGGTGACCACTACGACTACCACCCTGTCAACTCCCGGGTACGCCGCTCCCCCTCACCTGGTGTACTCCCCACATGCGGTGTCAGTGTCTCCAACAGCCTCAGTGCAGGGTCCGATCACCGTACCGAAGGGGGGCGTGCCGCCGCCGCCCGGGTTTGCCGTGCTGCCTCGCCCAGACTTTCGCTGCCCCAAGAGCTCGCCCCTGGACCTGCCGCCAGTACCAAGGATGTCGCTGGCTGTGGCTCAACCTCCTGTGATGCCTGTGCCGACTGCCGTACCTGCCCAGACTATGCCGACCGTTCCTGCCGTTCCTGAGATGTCCGCACTTGCCGATGTCGTTCCTGCTTGTGGCGTTGTTGTACCAGACGTTGGTCTGTCTGGACAGGTGCGTCCGGGCCCTGTTGCTTCGGCAACAGCAGCCCCGGCTCCGCCCTGGATGGCAGACTTAACGTCTGTCCTGAGGAAGCTGACGAAGAAGAGGAGGAAGGTGTCGTCGTCGTCGTTGTCTGCCGCCTCTCCCCCTTCGATTTCCAAGGCTTCACAGCCGAGGAAGAAGAAGGTTGCCTCCTCCCCTCCTAAGAAGTCTCCTTCGGGAGCTTCTCAGGGCCCGTCTCACTCCGGTGGGACGGGGGGTTCTTCAGCTGGTCCTCCTGCTCCTTCGGGAGCGGGGCCCGTGACTATGGGGACCAGAGGGGTACCGGCTAACACCGGTACTTCCTCGCCTGGTGTCAGGGGCTCTGCCGCTGCATCAGGTTCTGTCTCGGCCTCTTGTTCACGAGAGGTACCGGGTGTACGGTTGCCTACCGGTGACCGTACACCCAAGAACCAGACGCCAGAGCTCGCTCGGCGCCAGGTTCACGGTACGGAGCGGAAGACTGGTGACAGCCGCTCAGGCGACTCTCACCAGGCCAGCTCTCGCTCTTGCGGCGACCAGCTGGCTACCCGGGTTGACGTGACGGTCTCTGACCGGCCACGTGCCGAGGCTGGGAAGAGGTCCCCCCGATCGCCGGCAGCGGTTCGACGCGCCGTGAGGACAAGCACCGGTCTCGCCGTGAAAGTGGTCTCTGCAGGTCGCGTGACCGTCGCTCCCACAGGGAACGTACGGGTACGGCAACCAGCAGTAGCTCCTCTGACACTTGAGATCGGGGCCGCTGTTCTCGGTCCAGCCGTTCTCCCCAGGGAGACATCTCGACTAGGCCTGCAGCTCGATCACCACCGCGGGTTGGTGATCTCCTGCAGCCTTCCAAACCCACTGGTTCTGCCAGTGAGCAAGGGGGGAGCGTCAGGTCTGCCTCTCCCGTGCCTTCAACTTCCTCGGGTTACACCGGGAAGAGCGAGGCATTGTGGAGTGATCGTGAGGGGCGCACCCCGCACGATCCCGTCATGATGCCTTACGTGCCAGGCACAGTCCTTGGATCGACCAGGACGTACGCGCAAGTGACAGGAGGAGACCGAGAGGGGTCTGTCACCGTTCCCCCTCCTGAAGGGGGAGGGTCTCGGGATGTGCTCTTGTTCGAGGGACTTGACGGTCCTACTTCACAAGATGCAGTGACTCCCGAGATCCAGAGGAACTTTGCCGAGGTTATTGCGCTGATTCGTCAGCACAACGACCTCGGGGAAGGGTCGCCGCTCCCACCATCCGAGCCCATGTCCCGGCTCGAGTCGTTTTGGGGCCCGAAGAGGGAACCCAAACCGACGGTGGGGTTGCCACGATCTGAGTTTGCCGATTCTGTTCTGAACTAGGTAGAGTCTCTCGTCTCCAGACAGGAAGGCTCTCTCAGGTCAGGCAGATCTAACAAGCTGCTTCCACCTCCTCTACTGCGACAGCGGCGTTTTTACGTGCCTTCAGAGGATCCAATGCCGCCCAAACAGGTAAACCCAGAGTTAGCCAGGCTAACTCCGGGTGTGTCTCTGCAGCAGCTCCTGTCTGAGAACCTTTGGTTCTCGCAGCAAGAGGCACTGGGCCTGGAATCTACCGCTATGGCAGCTTTCCAGGCCGTCTCCTGGATAGACCTGTGGTCCCTCACAGTGTCTAAGGTCGCAGCCAACTGCGGGGGAATTTCCCCCGAATAAGACTCGGTTTTCAGGAGAGACTGTCAGTCTGGAGGAAGAGCCATCTCCTTCCTCGCCCGCCAGACAGCAAACCTGTGGGCTAACCTGGTACTTCGCCATAGGGACGCAGTCCTTACCCGAGTATCCAGGGGGGCTGGGCGTGAGGCGGCGTTGGGCCTACGCAATGGACCAGTACGGAGTTCCTCCTCTCTCTTCCCTGGAGAGATGGTGGACGCTGCGGTGGACAGACGGTGCACTGATGACAGTGACCGTCTTGTTCATCAGGCAGTTTCGAAGGCTTCTGGGCAGCCTCGAACTGTGGCCAAGCCCAAGAGCTCGGCTGGCGCTTCCTTGGCTGTTAAGACGATAGCCTCGTCGAAGCCCCGAGGAAAGACTCTGTCTTCTTCGACTTCTGCCAAGGGGGGTCGTAACCAGCCCTCCTCCCTCACCTGCTGCCCGAAGTGGGGGGTTGCCTGGCGAGCCATTGGGCAACTTGGCAGCGCTACGGTGCTGAGACCTGGATAGTAGATGTCCTTCGGGATGGATATCTATTACCCTTCGAATCTTGGCCACCCCTCACCTCCAACCTGGTCCAACTGCAGACTTATGTTCCAGGTTCATCGAAGGACGTGGCGCTACGACAGGAGATCGAGTCCACGCTGAGCAAACGAGCTGTAGAGATCTTCACGGATCAGTCACCAGGCTTCTACAGCCGTCTTTTCCTGGTGGAAAAGTCTACGGCAGGCTGGCGTCCGGTGATAGATCTCTCTCCCCTGAACCGATTTGTTCGCCAGACTCGGTTCACGATGGAGACGGCACGTTCCGTGCTCGACTCCATCAGGGAGAATGATTTCATGCTTTCAGTGGATCTGAAGGACGCATATTTTCAAATAACCGTCCATCAATACTCCAGAAAGTACCTCCGCTTCATCCTCGACGGGACGGTGTACCAATTCAGGGCACTTTGCTTCGGTCTCTCAACTGCCCCACAGGTGTTCACGCGAGTGTTCACTCTGGTGTCTGCTTGGGCCCATTCGCACGGGATACGTCTTCTGAGGTATCTCGACGATTGGCTGGTCCTGCTGCAGGACAGGGATCGACTACTGGAGTTTTGCCGCGATCTGGGGAACGTGGTGAACTTCGAGAAGTCCGATCTCGAACCCAAGCAGAGGATGAAGTACCTGGGTATGCTGATCGACACGGTAGCAGGGCGAGTCTTCCCCGTAGACTCGCGGATCAGCAGATTCAGGGAGGCAGCCAACCAGTTCCTGTCTCGGCAGGAACAGGCAGCTCAGCAATGGCAAGTCGTGATCGGCCACCTGTCGTCACTCGAGAAGTTAGTCCCTCACGGGCGTCTTCACCTGTAGTCTCTTCAGTGGAGACTAAAGGAGTGTTGGTCACAGGCGACGGACCCACCATACTTCCCTGTGTCCCTCACGCTGGAGGTAATGCAGGACCTAGCCTGGTGGCTCGACGACAGGAACCTCTTAAGAGGAGTGCCTCTACGCACTCCCCCCCGGAGATGCTGCTGTTCTCAGACGCATCAAACGAGTGATGGGGCGCACACCTGGAGGAGTTGCTGACTTCAAGAGTGTGGGATCATCATGACAAGCACCTTCACATCAATGTCCTAGAGCTCAAGGCAGTGTTTCTCGCTCTCTAAGAGTTACAGGACCACTTGATGGGACACTCAGTGGTGTTGATGTGCGACAACACCACGGTAGTGGCTTACGTCAACAAACAGGGGGGCCTTGTGTCTCTCCCGTTGTACCATTTGACACGGCAGGTGCACGAGTGGGCCGTGGCTCACTCAATAGAGCTGTCAGCACGCTACATTCCAGGGATGAGGAATGTAGTAGCAGACAAGCTCAGCCGTCGGGATCAGGTGATAGGAACCGAATGGTCCCTACACCAGGACGTGGCGGAAAGGCTCTTCGACCTGTGGGGGCGTCCAGTTGTGAGTGTAAGGAAATGTTGTCAAATGTAATGGGGGAGGTAATATGGAGGAGTAATGATAGTTTATATTTGACAACATCTCCAAAGGTGGTGTGTGTGTGTGTATGAGAGAGAGAGAGAGAGAGAGAGAGAGAGAGAGAGAGAGAGAGAGAAGGGTTGGTGGAAGAATGAATGGGAGTGGTTAAATGGCGGTCGGAAGCATGTCTGTTGTGGCGCTCTGTGGAAAGTCAGTTGAATTCTGTTACGAGAGTCGGAACTTCGGAATCGGAAGAAGCAAGGCAGTTAGTGAATTCGCAGAGTTGGTTTGGCAGTATTTGTCCGTTGGTTGTTAGTTGATTTTGTGGTATTTGATTGATTTTGGTGTTGTAAGGTTGTTGTACGTGTGTGTGTCTGGTTTTGGTGAAGTTGAAGAGGTTGGGGGTGCATTTTCGGTGTCTGTGAGTGGTGGTTGGGGCAGTGTAGGTTTTGGCGGGTTGTTGTGCTTCTGTAAGTCGTGTGGTTGTCGTGTTCTTTCGGGCTGTTGGTGTTCGTCTGCAGTGATTTGTTGGGTTATTGAGTTTTTGTGGGGTTTTGAGTCTCGGGTGGTTGGTTTGTGTTTGGTTGTCGGCGGTGGTTGTGTGTCGGCTAGCCTATAGCCTATATCCAGTGGACAGCACAGCCTAGCCCTAATCAGAAGCCAGAGGTGAGTACCTGTTTGTATTTTTTTTTGTTCTGTATATAGGTATTGGTCAATTGTCCTGCTGTATCTTGTAATGTAAAGAGGAAAGTGTGATTGAGGGTGGGTTTGGTAGCCAGACAGATTACCTAGTAAGTTTATGTTGGGGAGATTTGCTGCTTGCTCTTAAGATTGTGATCCCGCCACAGCCTGAGATGTAGAAGAGAGCGTAGGTGGTGTATACGAGTGATGGAGGGATTAGGCCGATGTTAATAAAGTATCTCCAATAAAATGTATTCCTTAGGTTTTGAAGAAAAAAAAAATGCATGCATCATTGAAACTGTTTCCCTCCCTATCCGTGGTTATTCATTGGCCACCGATAAAAAACAAAACAAAAAGAGTAAGCCTAACTGAATCTCTCATCCATCAAAGATAAGTTTGCTTATTCATTAGACTTAGTATTCATTAGACACCTATGAAAGATTTCAAGTGTAGATTTAAAAATCTCTTCCTCTCCATCTACCTAAAGTATTCATCAGACACCAGTCATAAGCGTAGAGCTAGTCATATGATTCCCAGTTCAGCAATGTCGTGATGATGCACTAGAATTCAAAATTCACAAATGAATGTTGTTCAGCAACGTTTACACTACTGTATTGTCTTCTCTTGTGGTGCTTTGAGGTGTTCCACCTCTAGGCCCATGTTCTAAATTTTGCTGTTCTTTAAACAATTTGATTCATCTATGTATGATTCTCTCCGGGTTATTAAGCTGTCTTGATATCAGTGCAATAATTCTCTCGCTCATCTAGGGATGTTTCTTAGACTGATAAATGACACATTGACATTAGATTCTCGTGCACATAACATCAAACGCAACAGAGTGAGGTGGCCTGATTCACACTGTTAGGATATATATCGTATTTTTTCTTTTTGTTTTTAAATTTGATAGCAGTTTGTGAGATTCCAATGTTTTCTGTAAAATTTAACAAATGGAATAGTTCAACTACCTTCAACTTAATATTGAAATGATAATTTAAGGACTATGTTTATGCGATACTACTAGTGATAGGTGTCTCCTATTTATTTGGTAATGTATATCTATGGTTGTGATATAACGTTTTTTATCTTTTCGTTTCGTTCACGTCAATTTTGCTATATGGAAAATAGTTTTACACAATAACATAACATAATGTTCTAAAGATATCAGTGACTGTTTTTAACGTCATTTCATATGATTTCTTCCATCTTTGAAAAGAAAAATCAATAGATAAGGTATGAATCGTGCGTCAGGCAGGTGAACAAAAAATTATGAAACTCTACCAATAGTTTTTTGGCCGACAGTACATCTTAAGAGGAAGAATTTATATTGTCCCAGCAGTTTTTTACTTTTTATTTTTGAAAGTTTCCAATATTAGAATTAACAAAGAATGCAATTAGTTACAATCAAAAGAAAAAATCAAAATTTACAAGTCATCTTATAGGATGTTTATGCTGTTATTAAGGTCAGTGTGCTCAAAGTTAGAATTTTGCCTTTAACTCTGGCTTCTCTAACTAAACTATAAGACCTCTTTGGTATAAACTCAGTTATCCAGTTGTCCTGGTTTTGCCCGCTTGTAATGAGCATGCTTGGCGTGTTGTATTTTATTTACTTCTGAGCATCTTAGATTTAGATCAATTGCATTCACTCCTACTAGAATTTTGATGTGAATGGGTTCAGGTTTTTGGTGGGGGCCGGTCAGTGATGGGAGGGAAAGGAGCTGGCCACCTTGCTACCCAATTCCAGAGCTTGGTGCGTGTGTTTCTCCTCTAGACTTGTCCCCAATGCCATTTGATTTTGGGCTGAATTTGACTAAACTGAAAAACTAAAGGTCTAAGTTGTTACATGGGAGAAGAAGTGACAGCTTGAGAGTTAGAGGTCAGTAGGTCCTCTTAGTACTTCATGTTTACATAACATTGAAAATTATTATTTCCAAAGACAAAAAAATATTTTCATACAATCAACTTACCTGTCAGATATATACTTAGCTAAGACTCCGTCGTCCCCGACAGAAATTCAAATTTCGCGCCACTCGCTACAGGTAGGTCAGGTGATCTACCGGCCTGCCCTGGGTGGCAGGACTAGGAACCATTCCCGTTTTCTATCATATTTTCTCTGTCGCCGGTGGTATCAACTTGTTTGTTACTACCTCCTGACTGGAATTCGCTTTTCTTTCAAGGCAATTGATCATCTTTTATTGGACTTTTTTGGTGACGTACCTGGATCGTTGTTTTGGCATTCGCTACCGTGGACTGGATTTGGACTTGCTTTTGATTTTTCTAATAGAATGTCTGATTCAAGTGTTAGTGTGAGAGTGTGTGTGAATGTAGGCTGCAAGGTGAGGATACCGAAGGCTTCGGTTGATCCTCACACTGTATGTCGTAAGTGTAGAGGGTTTGAATGTTCTTTGGCTAACACCTGTCATGAGTGTGAAAGGTTGAATGCTAATGAATGGAAGACTAACTTCTTACTTGAAGAAGTTAGAGAGGGATAGATTTAGACGGGCTGCACAAAAGGGTGTGAGTACAAGGCCTATTGAGCCTTTTCCTGAGTCTAACTCTCCTGTAAATAATGTATTTGATTCTCCCTCTGTATCTGAACCCTCACAGGCTTTGCATTCAGATTCGGCTTCTGAAATCGCCGATCTGAAGGCTACTCTTTATAAGATGAGGACCAAAATGGCGGCCATGCAAGGTAAGGGAAGTGATAGTGACATGCTAAGTGAAGTGAGTGTTCCCAGTGTTGTGGAGGGGGCGTCTGACCGTCTCTGCGATGCTCCCAGGCCTAGACCTCTTCCAAGCTCACATACCCAGAGGAGAAGGAAAGTCGAAAGCCTTACGGAGGTCGTGGAGAATCCCCACCGGTCAGGCGTCCCTTCAGCAGGCTCTGTTTCGCAACAGACTGCTCAGGACCGCTTCAAGAGGAGCGTCCTGCGAGAGTGTTTCTCTTCGTCCGGTTCTCCTTCACCTAAACGAGGGTGGAAGGACTCGGACCTGTCTAGGCCACTGAAAAGGCATTGGAAAGAACCCGCCTTTGACTCAAGCCCAGAACGCTTCTCGGATGAAGCCCCCTCATCTATCAAGAAGGCAAAGATGGTCCCTACGTCTCCACGTTCTGATTTAGAGGATCGTACACCTTCGAGGTCTCCTTCTTCTCCCATTGAAGAGGACGCTGGAGTAGCTTCGAAGAGGATCCTTTTAGCTGAGCAAGAGCAGTTAGCCTCTTTAGTTGGAGTACTTTCTAGAGATCCTCCTCGCAGAAAGGACGCTAGGCTCCCGATTAAGAAGTCTCGTCTCCTATCTCCTGCCAGGCGCGAGACTCCAGCCAGACGTGAGGCCTCTTCTTCCAGGCACGAAGCGTCGGCCAGGCGCGAGGCTCCAGACAGACTAGAAAAGTCTTACAGGTGCAAGCAACCTTCTAGGCACAAACAGCTTACCAGGCATGAGGAGCCAGCCAGACGTGAGAAACCAACCAGGCATGAAGAGCCTAACAGGCGCGAAACGTCTTCCGGACGAGAAGAGCCAAACAGGCGCGAGACGCCAGACAAGGATCCAGCCAGGCGCGAGACACCAGCCGGCGCGAGACGCCAGCCAGGCCGCGAGCGCCAGCCAGGTGCGAAGAGTCAGCCAGGGCGCGAGGCGCCACCAGGCGCGAGGCGCCAGCCAGGCGCCGGAAGGCCAGCCAGGCGCGAGGCGCCCAGCCAGGCGCGAGGAGCCACCAGCCGGCGAAGCGCCAGCCAGCCGCGGGCGCCAGCCAGCGCGAGGCGCCACCAGCCGCGAAGGCCCCACCAGAGCGCGAGGAGCCAGCCAGACGCGAGACGTCAACCAGGCGCGAGGCGCCAACTAGACTTAAGAGAGACTCTGTTCATTCGCTTAGTCCTTCTCCTAGTAGGAGTTTGTCTCCCACAGAGAGAGAGGTTTGCGAAGATCCTCCTGAATTTAAGGCGGATTCTCCTCCTGGTATGGACAACGATTCGGAAGACGAGGCTCGTGGTAGAGAGGGTTTCTCGAACTATAAAGTTCTGACAGCCCTTCTTTTGCAAGAGTATGGGGATTCATTGACTCCTGCTGCTCCTCCTTCTCCTCGATCGCTATTTTCGAGTTCAATTGTGCCTAAGTCTTCGTCGGTTCTAAAGATGAGACCTACCATCTCTATGAAGAGGGCTCTCCAGTCTCTTAACAACTGGATGATTACGAAGAAGGAACTTGTCAGAACTACCTTCTGTATGCCCCCGGCGAGACTTTCTGGCAAAAGGGGTGTGTGGTACCGAACTGGGGAGAACATGGGCCTTTCCCTCCCAGCCTCGGCTGAAGCTGATTTTTCAACTTTAGTTGATGCCTCACGTAGACATGGTCCCTTGGGGTGATGTCCAAGAAAGCCCATGACTCGGAAGGTCTAGACCCTGAAGTCATGCTTTGTATCTTGTCATGCATTGACAAGGCAGTGCAAGACGGCTCGGGAGAAGTCTCCTCCTTCTTTGGAGCAGGACTCCTGAAGAAAAGGATTGTATTCAGTGCCTTCCTAACCAAGGCTGATTCCCACTCACAGAGAGCAGCCCTGGTTTACGCTCCCATGTCGGACTTTTTGTTTCCTTCTCAGTTAGTGAAAGACATTTCTCGCTCACTAACTGAGAAGGCGACGCAAGATCTTCTTCTTCAGTCTTCAAGGAAGAAGAGACCGCCAGTTTTGTGGTTGAGAGAAGGACCTAGTACTTCGATTCAGCCCTTTCGAGGAGGCCCTCCCTCCAGAGCTCCCTCAAAAAGGAGAGGCCCTGAGAGGAGAGGTAGACCTGCTTTCCGTCCCTTTAAGAAAGGGAAATGAGACAGCGAGCCTCCAAACACCAGTAGGTGCCAGGCTACTCGGATTTGCAGAGGCCTGGACACTCATAAACTCGGACGCCTCTTCGATGTCGGTAATCAGGAAGGGATATCTTATCCCCTTCCAGGACAGTCCTCCCCTAACGACTATTCCGCGGGAACTGTCAGCCAGATACAGGGACCCTGTACTGAAGGATACTCTTCGTCTGATGGTGGATCAAATGTGGGACAAAAGAGCGATAGAATTAGTACTGGATCAAAACTCCCCGGGGTTTTACAATCGTCTTTTTCTGGTTGCAAAAGCCTCGGGGGGGCTGGAGACCAGTACTAGACGTCAGCGCTCTAAACAAGTTTGTTCAGAAGGAGAAGTTCTCTATGGAGACTTCGGCCTCAGTCCTTGCGGCTTTGCGACAAGGAGATTGGATGGTGTCTCTGGATCTCCAGGACGCTTATTTTCATGTCCCGATTCACCCTTCTTCGAAGAAGTACCTCCGTTTCATGACGGGGGGAAGGATCTTTCAGTTCAGGGCCTTGTGTTTCGGCCTGTCCACAGCTCCTCAGGTCTTCACAAGCCTGATGAAGAATGTAGCGAGGTTTCTTCACCTCAAAGGCGTAAATATCTCTCTGTATCTGGACGACTGGCTCATCAGGGCCAGATCAGAGAGACAGTGTTTGGAGGACCTTACTTTGACCCTAAACCTGATAAAGTCGTTGGGACTACTCGTGAACCTCGAGAAGTTGCAGCTGATCCCCAGACAGAACTTAGTCTATCTGGGGATTCAGATGGATTCTCGGGGTTTTCGAGTATTTCCTTCGCAAGAGAGACTCGTGAGAGGCTTGGAGAAAGTCTCTCTTCTTAGGGAAAGAACGTACTTCGGCGAGGGAATGGTTAAGCCTTCTAGGGACCCTTTCCTCGCTCGAACAGTTTTTTCCTCTAGGAAGACTTCATCTTCGTCCTCTTCAGTTCTTCCTAAGGAGATCATGGAATTGGAAGACGGGACTTCTCTCCGACAGTTTTCTCCTTCCAGTGGAAATGAAACCCCACCTGGAATGGTGGTTGTCCCCTTTGAAAGAGAACAAGGGAATCTCTCTGGAGTTCCGAACCCAAGCCGAGTGTTGTATTCTTGACGCATAGGAGGAAGGGGTTGGGGAGCAAGCGCTAGGGGCGAGAGAAGTGTCAGGCACCTGGAAGGCAGCTCAGGTGTCCTGGCACATAAATTGCAAAGAACTTTTAGCAGTACACTTGGCTCTAAAGTTTTTCGAAACCGTTTGTGACAAACAGTGTAGTCCAAGTGAACGGGTTGGACAACACTCCCGGAACCGCTCTTTCCTACATTCGGAAACAAGGAGGGACACACTTCCTTTTTCCTTTACGAAATAGCAAGAGATCTGCTACTTTGGACCTCCCAGAGGAACATCTCCCTCCTAACGAGATTTGTTCAGGGAACAAGGAACGTCAGGGCAGACAGGCTGAGCAGGAGAAGCCAGGTCCTTCACACGGAGTGGACCCTCCACTCAGAAGTGTGTCAGAGTCTTTGGTCCTCTTTGGGGCACTCCTCATGTGGACCTGTTCGCCACATTTCTATTCCAAAAGATTGGAAGTCTTTTGCTCAGTGGTGGAAGACCCAAGAGCTCTCGTTGTCGACGCCTTCCTGCTAGATTGGTCTCATGTAGACGTTTACGCTTTTCCCCCTTTCAAGATTCTGGGACAAGTATTGAAAAAGTTCGTAGCGTCGAACGGAACAAGAATGACCCTGATAGCCCCCTTTTGGCCAGCACAGGATTGGTTCACAGAGGTGGTGGAGTGGACAGTAGACTTCCCCAGATCCCTTCCAGGAAGGATGGATCTTCTCAGACAGCCACACTTCGAGAGGTATCATCAAAACCTCCCCGCTCTCGCTCTGACTGCCTTTCGACTATCGAAAGACTTGTCAGAGCGAGAGGGTTTTCTCGCAAGGCTGCAAGCGCTATCGCTAGAGCCGCAGAGCTTTCCACTAGACGAGTCTATCAGTCTAAGTGAGAGGTTTTTAGAAGGTGGTGTAAGTCGAAGAAGTTGTCCTCCTCCAGTACCTCTGTGACCGAAATCGCTGATTTCCTTTTGTTCCTGAGAGAGGACTCTCACTTGTCTGTATTTACAATAAAAGGATACAGAAGCATGCTGTCGGCAGTCTTCAGAAATAGAGGCCTAGAGCTTGCTGATAATAAAGATCTACACGATCTTCTAAGATCTTTTGAGACTACAAAGTCTAGAGAACCAGCTCCTCCTAGATGGAATCTTGATGTGGTCCTCAAGTTCCTTTCATCTGAGAGATTCGAGCCTCCTCATTTAGCTTCGTTTAGAGATTTAACAAGGAAATGCTTGTTTCTCTTATCACTGGCTACAGCCAAAAGAATTAGTGAGCTTCATGCCCTAGAAGATGAAGTCAGATTCAACAGAGACTCGGCCATCTGCTCGTTTAGAACACTATTTCTAGCCAAAAACGAAAACCCCTCGAATCCCTGGCCCAAGAGATTCGAGATTAAAGGCTTATCGAGTCTCGTTGGTAGAGAAGCAGAAAGGTCTCTTTGCCCGGTAAGAGCGCTAAAATTCTACTTACAGAGGAAGAAAAACAAATGGGAGGCTCTAGACAAGGTCTTTGGTGCTCAATTAAAGACCCCACAAGAACTATGTCAAAGAATGCGCTAGCTTTCTTTGTAAGAAGCGTCATTACAGATGCTCACAAGATCTGTCTTGACGACCCTTTTCGACTCTTAAATAGTGAAAGCTCATGGAGTAAGAGCAGTGGCGACGTCTCTCGCTTTTCAGAAGAATATGTCGATGAAGAAAATCCTTGAAACGACATATTGGAGGTGCAACTCGGTATTTGCATCTCACTACCTGAAAGACGTTTGCGTGACCTACGAGAAATGTTTTTCTCTGGGTCCATTCGTATCTGCGGATACGATACTGGGTACGGGAGCTAACACCAATCCTTAACTTTGTACATACCTTCTACTAGATATGTTCTAGATTTTCTGCTGACAAAGAGGGCTCGATGCTGCACAGGCGGCCAGTCACTGTTGTTCAGTAAGGAACTCTTGTGATATCTTTTTGGAGGAGTATGGAAATTTTTTTTCATACAATCAACTTACCTGTCAGATATATACATAGCTAAGACTCCGTCGTCCCCGACAGAAATTCAAATTTCGCGGCACACGCTGCAGGTAGGTCAGGTGATCTACCGTCCTGCCCTGGGTGGCAGGATTAGGAACCATTCCCGTTTTCTATTCATATATTTTTTCTGTCGCTTGGAATGTAAACAACGTTTGCAGTTCCTCCTGACTTGATTTTTGGATTTCATCGCCATCGATCTTCTGGGCTATCTTTTGCAGGGAAGTACTGGATCTTTGGTTCGGCATACGCATATTAATTTGTTTTTATAACTTTGGCTTCGAAAATTTCGAAGAATTGTTTACGTGTAACTACCAAACTTTTCGGTAGACACTCACTAGTTTGCAAGAAGGAAAATTTTAATATTTATTCATATAACGTGTAGTAAATGTTAGAATTGATTGAGCTAACTTCCTTCTTGAAGATGTAAGGAAAGAATAGTTACGCTTCCTTTAGAAGTTTATATAGCTCTCGTACTAACGAGCAGTTAGAGCATTAACATTACTAGTAGTGTGGTATCCTCATCTCCTTCTTACTTCACAGAATCTTCAAATTCATATTGCAATTTGAAGACAAAGGAATGTAGCTCAAAATACGAGCTATTGAAAGGTAAGAAGTGATTTTAGTGTTAGTGCAGTGGAGGGTGCGTTCTGTTCGGCTCTGTTTCGCTCCCAGGCCTAGACCTCTTCCAACCTCACATACCCAAGAGGAGAAGGAAAGCGAAAGCCTTACGGAGGTTATGGAGAATCCCCACCGATCAGGCGTCCCCTCGGCAGGATCTGTAGAACGTCCCAGACTGCCAAGTTCGCCATTGGAAAGGCGTCCTAATTAGTAGAGGGTGCGTTCTGTTCGGCTCTGTTTCGCTCTCAGGCCTAGACCTCTTCAAACTCACAAGCCCAGAGGAGAAGAAAGTCGAAAGCCTTACGGAGGTTATGGAGAATCCCACCGATCGGGCGTTCCCTTGGCAGGATCTGTAAAACGTCCCAGACTGCCAGGGATAGCCATTGCAAAGGCAGCCTTTAAAAAGTGCGTCTATTCTTCCGTTTCTTCATCTTACATCCGAAAAGACGAAGAATGTACATGTTAGAAGTTTCGGACGATCTGGCTCGTTCTCTGAATAAGAGAACACTGACTCACTGAGCGAGAGGCTGAGAGCAGCCAGCAAGCTAGCGCGAGTCACGTTCCAACAGCCAGCAGCGAGCCGCGTTCCAACAGACTAGCGCGAGCCGCGTTCCAACAGACTAGCGCGAGCCTCGTTCATACAGATAAACGCGAGCCGCGTTCCAGCAACTGAGTGCGAGCCGCGTTCCAGAACTTTTTCTTGGCGCAAGGCGCCTTCAAAGAGAAAACAGACGGCTTAACTAAGGAGCCTTCCATAGTAGAGTGGCAATCAGAAGGATGGATCTTCCATTGAACGTTTTCTGGCAAGAGGCTCGTTATAACAAGACTAGAGGCGCTCGGATCTATCAGGGCGCACGGGACCTTCCACGCAGCGGAACGTTCTCCAGGAGCGAGTCTCCTTTCTAGCGTGCGGAACATTCCAGGCGCGCGGAACTATCCAGACGCCAGACGCCAGGCGCAAGGATCCAGACGCCAGGCGTCAGAAGATTCCAAAAATCTTCATTTGAGAGAGAGGTCAGTCGCGAGACTCCTCTTTGAATTTTTAACTTGAGCAACTTTCCCCTGGCAAATGTGCAAGATGTCACACAGGCGGGCCGTTGCTTTTGTCAGAAGGATTCTGATACTAAGAGAAGCCCCTTTTCATTATTCAGAACACTCCTTTGTTAGGCAGTTCCTCTCAATGCAGACTCTCTCCTTCATCCATGCTCTTCCCTCGTTTTTGAGGAGGCAAGAGCTTTGGGAGTTTTTCTTAATAAGATCTCATCGACGTTTGGGTATGATGGCGGATAGAAAATATCTACTTCCTTCCGTAAACCCCTAGTGATGAACAGGAATTCTGTCTCTTCCGCGATTTATGAAGAAATCACGAAGATTTAAAGAGTTTCCTTGATTAACTTCGTTCCTTAAGGATATATATATACTCTTTCTATCGTTCTATTAACGAAAAGAACGAAGATAGTAGAAGGTAGTAGAGTTTCTGCTGTTTGAGAATACGATACGGTCAAATCATAAACACATAACCGAAGTTACTTCTTTTCTGTGCAACTCAATTACCAGTATCCTTCTACGTCTTTCCTAGGAAGGACTACGCTTAAAGGGATTGTTAAGACAACACCTACTTAGCTTCTAGATTTATCGAAGTCTTGTTTCGCTAAATATGCTTTAATAAGAACTTCCTGAAGTTCGATAATAATTTTATAAAATTCCTTTATTAATTGGAGTAGCTGGCAACTCTGGAAGAGTAAGCGGGGATGCTTTCGCTGAGAGCCTGAGACCAACGCAGTACGCCTACGCCAGTTTACTGTCAGTACATGTAGGTGTCAGTCATGAGCGGTCGGGCGTATCTCTCTCTCCTGCTGGATGGAATAACTATCCGTATCTCTCCCCTACAATCGCGTCTTAACCTCGGATTGAGGGGATAGTTAAGCTAACATAAATAAAATATTGTATGCCTTTTGCTAAGAAGCTTTCAATAAGAGAGATAGTACAACCTTTCAATGCTGTTTACCGTAGGTAACATTATTAAGGATTCTATCGCAGCAGAACATTGTATTATGTAATGCTCTCAGCTTACGAAAGCATAGCTTATTAGAGTACCTGCTCAGAAGAAGATGGATGAGTCTGGATGGGAAACATTCTCTTGGGGCAGAACTTGTTTCCCTGAATGGACTATACTACGTATATAAAGCTTTTTCTACTAGAACGGAATTAAACATGTGAAAGGATGTCGGGTACCATAAAGGCACAGGTGTTCTGGCACATAACATAAAAAGAATTAGAAGAAAGCGCCAGTCTGGCGCGTAGTACCAACCTGGCGCAATGCCTCCAGAAGCGCCAGCCTGGCGCAGTGAGCCCAAGAGCACCATCCAAGATTTTCTCGTTTTAGCGAGTTATTACCTAAGAGTCCAGTAGCCTATCGGACACCAAGCTCGGTAACGGCAAGATTCGTTCCTGATTTCGTTACCCATTTAATCACTTAAGCCATTTCCACGACTCTCTCATATCGCATAGAGCATCGAGAATCTCTTTTTTTTCGCTCCTATTCGCGTTAACAAAGAGATCCTTCTCGATCGACGATAATAACTGTTAACATGTTAACATTTATTGGAAAGAGTTGTGAGAACCTTTGGAAAGTCTTCTTCATAGCAAGAAGTCTCGTCCTCTCTCCCCTGCGAAGCGAGAGGGCGTCATGCAGACGTGAAGCTTCCAAACATATCGCAGAGCTTCGGTTTTGAGAGCGAGATCGGGAGAATCTTACGGAAGACACGTAACGCCAGAGAGACGTGAGGACGTCCGTCAAGATATGAATCGTCATTTAAAGCTGCTTTTAGACGCGAGGCTCCAACCAAAATTTTAGCACCAGTTAGACGCCTTTTGAGAGCGAAGCGTCTTCCAGGCGCGAGGGCGGTCATCCAGACGTCAGCAGCCACACAAACGGAGGCGTTCAGCCAGGAACGCTTGGCGGACTAGAAGCGTCATCCAAGCGGGAAGCGTCATCCATTTTATGGAGAGAAGCCTGGGCTGTTGGCGCCTTCCAGGACTATTAAAGCGGGGAAGAGGAAGGAATATCATTCCCTTAGCCCCTCTCCTATTAGGAGTTTGTCTCCTCCAGAGGAAAGACGTACTGAATTAGCAGCGGGGACTCATCTAGACCCCGAGTTAGAAGTAAACTCGAGGAGGAGTATCAAGGAAGGGAAGGACTGTCGAACTATAATGTTTTGACAGCCTTGCTTCTAGTGGAGTATGGAGACGACTTGACTCCTGCCTCTCCTCTTCTCCGCGCTCCTCTTTTCCGAGTGCAAAGACGAAGAAATCTTCGTTTTTTCTTAGAATGAAGCCCGCCATTTCCGATGAAGAGGGCTCTTCAGTCTTTAGACTCTTGGATGAAGTCGAAGAAGGAGTTAGTTAGAACGGTCTTCTGCATGCCTCCAGCGAGACTAGCTGGTAAAAGAGGCATTTGATATCAGACGGGAGAGAATAGGGTACGTATTTCTCTTCCGTCTACGTCAGAAGCGGACTTTTCTACCTAGTTGACGCTTCACGTAGACAAGGTTGAACTCTGCCCGTATAACTTGGCATTTCAGAACTGGACCATCTCCTCAAGGGACTCTTTCATGTATTGGAAGTTTTCAACTTCTTAGATTGGTCCCTTGGGGTGATGTCCAAGAAAGCTCATGATTCTGAAGGCGAACCAGAAGTCCTTCTGTGTATTTTGTCTTGTATAGACAAAGCGGTTCAGGATGGCTCGGTTGAGATCTCCTCTTTGTTTGGAGCAGGTCTTCTTAAAAAGAGGACAGTATATAGTGTCTTTTAACCAAAGCGGTCTCCCACGCTTCAAGAAGGGGCAGCGCTTCTAGTACTCGCCTTTGGTCTGACTTTTCGTTCCCTTTCTCAGTTAGTGAAGGACATTTCTCGTTCATTAACTGAGAAGGCGACTCAAGACCTTCTGGCACAGTCAGTAAGGAAGAAGAAACCTGCAGACAGCCCCAAGAACACTGTCATTGTCTGATGAGGAGAAAGACCGGGCCTACAACCTGACACAGATTCGCTAGATGCGAACATATAGGACAGATAAGAGTGTCCGATGTGGACATTGCCAGACATCCTCGAGACTCTACCAAGCTCGAAGCTCCGGCAAGTGGGAGGAGCCAACCAGGCGCGAGGCGCCAGGCAGCGCGAGGTACCAGCCAGCCGCGAAGCTCCAGGGCAGGCGCAAGGCGCCACTCCAACCGGGCGCGAGACGCCAGCCAGGCGCAAGGCGCCAGCCAGGCACCAGCCAGGCGCGAAGCTCCAGGCAGGCGCAAGGCGCGAGGCGCAAGGCGCCAGGCAGGCACAAAGCGCCAACCTGGCGCGAGACGCCAGCCAGGTTGCGAGCCTCAGTCCAGGCGCAAGCCAGGCTCTAGGCGCGAATCTTCTAGCTAAGACGCGAGGCGTCAACAGATGCGAGGCGCCAGTCAAGCGAAAGGTACCAGACAAGCGCTAGGCGCCAACCAAGAGCGAAGCACCAGCCAGGCGCGAGGTTCCTGCCAGGCTTCAGGCTTCAGTCGGGAGAGATCCATTTCAACGTAAAGCCCTGGTCTTCTTTGAAACATGGAGATCTCCTAAGCACTTCATAAGTGACTTGATTCCTTCAAACAGCTGAGAATTAAAAGCACAGGAAGTGCGCGCTTTTGCAAATTCTTGTTCTTTACATAACAATATGTCATATAAGACATATTAGCTGTTGTACGGTAGAGGCAACTCTGTGTTGACTTCTCATTACACAAAGGATGTCAAGTTAACCTACGAGAGATCCTTCTCTTTTGGTTTATACGTTTCTGCGGATACGTTACTGGGATAAGGAGCCGACACTGATCCTTAACTTTGAGTTAAAGTTTTTTAACTTAGTGAAATTATTGGGGTTTTTTAAAGGAGTGTGTGGATAACTCTTTCCAATTTGAGCGCGAACCCTCGTGTTAGGATCAGGTGATCGGGATCGGTGTTGCGCTCCTTCATAAGGTGTATTGTCATAGAAGTGGTCCAGTGACCCATTGACAAAGTCCTTTCAGGCTCTGCCGAGTAAATCGGTTCATATCCCATCGGCAGACCCACAAGATCTCTTAGCCATAGATCACATATCTCGCTAAAGTCTTGAGGTGATGCAGACTACTGGGCAACAGCCACGAAGTCTACCACCTATCAGATAGGAACCAAGGTTTATTTATACCTACAACATATTTGTTGTTACCTGTCTATTCCATGTTAGCTGTCTCTTACCCTCCACCAAAGGGTGTCAATCAGCTCTAGTATATATCTGACACGTAAGTTGATTGTATGAAAATGATATTGTTATAATACAATAAAGTTTCATACATACTTACCTGGCAGATATATACGATTAATGGCCCACAGCCTCCCCGCGGAGACAGGTGGAAGAGAAAAAAATATGAATAGAAAACGGGAATATGGTTCCTAATCCTGCCATCCAGGGCAGGACGGTAGATCACCTGACCTACCTGCAGCGTGTGCCGCGAAATTTGAATTTCTGTCGGGGACGACGGAGTCTTAGCTATGTATATATCTGCCAGGTAAGTATGTATGAAACTATTGTATTATAACAATATCATTTTTTTTTGTAATTTTATGTATGTGTGCGTATTGTGTTTTCGAGTTATGTTGTTTGTAATGAGTTGGGGATAACTCAGAACAATTTTTTTCTACTAACATGGTGGTTAGGATCAGGTGGTCGGGATTGGTTTTGTGTGCTCCTTCATAAGGTGTATTTGTCATAGAAGTGGTCCAGTACCCATTGACAAAGTCCTTTCAGGCTCTGCCGAGTAAGCGGATCATACCCCACGGCAGACCCACAAGAACTCTTGGCCATAGATCACATATCTCGCTAAAGTTTTTTCTTGAGGTGATGCAGACTCCTGGGCAACAGCCACGAAGTCGACCACCTATCAGGTAGGAACCAAGGTTTTTCTTTTATACCTACAACATATTTGTTTACCTGTCTATTCCATATTAGCTGTCTCTGACCCTCCACCAAAGGGTGCCAATCAGCTAAGTATATCTCGACAGGTAAGTTGATTGTATGAAAATGATATTGTTATGATACAATAAAGTTTCATACATACTTGTACCATGGCCAGAATATATACGATTAATGGCCCACCCAGCCTCCCCACAGGAGACAGGTGGAAGAGAGAAAATATGATAGAAAACGGGAATGGTTCCTAGTCCTGCCACCCAGGGCAGGCCGGTAGATCACCTGACCTACCTATAGCGAGTGGTCGCGAAATTTGAATTTCTGTCGGGGACGACGGAGTCTTAGCTAAGTATGTATCTGCCACGGTAAGTATGTATGAAAACTTTATTGTATCATAACAATATCATTTTTAAACATCTAACTCACCTGATGTCACGGCAGAATTTCAAAACTCGCGGCAATCGCCGATTGGGTAGTTAGGTGTACCACCTGTGCACCCTCTACCCAGGTACCTGGAACCATTCCAACTATTCCTCAGGTCTTCCCTGCCGCCTTACCAGTGACATTGTTGGAATTTCGCTCGTTTGGCCCGTGTTTTTTCGCAGTTTATTTGGTGAAGTACACTTTGGCTTTGGCTTTCGCTTGTTTTTGGATTTGCTTTGGATTTCTCTTGACCCTTTTTAGATATTGTTGGTTTGACTCTTGCTTGTTTTGATCTCTCTTTTGGATTTTTCAACATGTCTGACTCTTCTTCGATTGTGAGAATGTGTGTGAGAGGATGTAAGCTCGGCTTGCTAAAGCCTCGTTAGATCCACATTCAGTTTGTATGAAATGTAGAGGCAAGAGTTGTGAGTTGGATGATAGATGTGATGAATGTGTAGATTTACCTGAGAATGAGTGGATGGAATATTATTGTTATGTGCGAAAACTTGAAAAGGATAGGATCAAGAGAGCGAAGAGTAGTATGTCTCGCTCTTCTAGAGATAGTCAGGAAATTGACAGTTCTGTCCCCCTTGCTAATGAGCCTATTGATCCTTCTTCTGTAGTGGTAGTTCCAGATCCCCCTACTGATACAGGTAATGATCCAACTTTAAAGGACATGATGGCGGCCATTCAACCCCTTGGTGAAAGAGTAGAATCCCTTGCAGAAGACAGGGAGAAGTTATGGTCGAATGTGAGAGATTTAAAAAACAAAGGTGTCAGTGCTAAAATCAGTGCAAGTGCAGTGGAGGGTGCGGCCGCTCGGACCTGTCATGCTCCTAGCCCTAGACCTCTTCCAAGCTCACCAACCCCTGTGAGAAGGAAAGTCGACAGGTGAAGGGAGGCGAGAGGTTTTAGCTCCCGAGCGGTCGTCCCCTTGAGCTTACCTGTTGATGCTTCCCAGGACGCTCACCCTCGCCATAGGAAAGGCGAGGCAAAATTGTGCTCTTCGTCGTCGGACGACGCAGTTCCCAGACTGGGCTGGCATCTTGCGTCGGAGTCAAGACCCCTCAAAAGAAGATACACTGTCAAGCAGCGTCATGAAGTGACGCCTCAGGCCCCAGGATGTAGCCATTGGAGCAGCCCGGAGCGCTTCCCTTCCAGCTCCGATGGTAGCTCTCCTGCTAAATACAGACGTAAATTGGTCGCCACGGTCGGTGCTGTCCTGCTTCGGTAGGAAGACGAAAAAGAATGTTAGAACGCTTTTGTCTGCCTTCGGTGCATGCTCCCCCTCCTCCTTCGGATTGGTACTCGTCCCAGGAATGTTCTTCCCAACCCTTACGTGACGTGGAGAGAGACTTGGATGATGTTGCGGCTTCCCCAGTTTGTCCCCAGCAGCAAGAAGCTCCGCAAATAGCTTTGCTGCAAGATATGCAACAGAAACTCTCCTCCCTGATGCAGGTCTGGTAACCTGCAGCAAAGAAAGATGTCGGTAATCGTCCAGCTCAAGAGGTTCCAAGCGCTGTAAGTCATCCTGAGGAAGCTTTTGACGTGTGTCGCACAGGCGGGTGAGCGTCCAGCAGCAAGTGACCTCAAGGTTCGACAGGACAGCAAGCGTCAAAAGATTGGACGCCAGGACGCCTGAGTAGCTGGACGCCAGGACGTCATGCGTCAAGAGGCTGGATGCCAGGACGCCGAGCGTCAAGAGTTTGGATGCCAGGAGGCCAGGCGTCAAGAGGTTGGACGCCAGGATGCCAGGCGTCAAGAGATTGGACGCCAGGACGGCGAGCGTCAAGAGTTTGGACGCCAGGCGTCAAGAGGGTGGACGCCAGGGCGCCGAGCGTCAAGAGTTTGGATGCCAGACGTCAAGAGGTTGGATGCCAGGACGCGGAGCGTCAAGAGTTTCGACTCCAGGACGCCAGGCGTCAGAAAGATAATAAGGAGACGACGACGAGGAAGCAGGACGTCGCTACTTCGGTCCTAGGACAATCAGAAGAAGGGAACAATGATTTTCCCCCTTCTCCTGTTAATCCAGTAGAAGACATTTCTGACGAAGAGGATCGGAAGGAACAGCACCCCTCGTCGGACTTAAAAAGACTTGAGGGTCTTTACAGAAGTGTTCCCGGAGAACTTTATTCTGGCTGCCCCTCGTTCCCCGCCTTCAGAATTTACTCTAGGGAAGGCGTCAAAGAAGGCCATATTTACGAAGAGGGTTTTGTCAAGAGAGCGTTGAAAATAATGAGGGATTAGATGGAGACTAAGAGGGACCATGGAAAGACAGTATTCTGGTTTCCTCCGGCCAGATTAGCGTCTAGATCAAGTATCTGGTGTGAGACTGGAGAAGCTCTCGGCCTGGGAGTTCCTGCCTCTTCCCAGGGGGACTTCTCGAGTCTAGTGGACGCCTCTTGTCGGATGGCCATGGGAAAGACTAAGGTTTCTTGGTCAACATCAGAGATGGACCACCTCCTCAAAGGAATACTATTCAGAGCCTTTGAGGTCTTTAACTTCCTAGACTGGACTCTGGGAGCCTTGGGAAAAAAGATAGTCTTTCAAGACCGCTGACACCGAAGAACTGGTACATCTGATATCTTGTATTGATAAAGCTCTTAGAGATGGTTCCAACGAGTTAGCGGTGCTTTTCTCGGCGGGAATTCTTAAGAAAAGAGCCCAAATTTGTTCTTTCCTTGCTAATGGGGTTACGCCCATTCAGAAATCAGAACTACTTTATGCGCCTCTTTCCGCACACCTTTTCCCGCAAGAGTTGGTGAAAGAAGTCTCCTCTGCCTTAGCCCAAAAGGCCACGCAGGACTTAATAACGAAGACAGCGAGGACAGTTCGGCCAGCGAGCTTCGTAACATAAAATATTAAGGAAAATGCCCCTGTGTCTTGGGTTTCTCAGCCCTTTCGGGGTAAAGCCCTCGGTAGAGGTAACATGAGACCTATGGGAAAGAGTACAAAGAAGAGAGGCTCTAGACAAGGACGAAGCAGGGTCTGATGGCACTCTTCTTCAGACAGTGGTGGGAGCCAGACTGTCCAACTTCTGGCAAGTATGGGAGAAGAGAGGAGCAGACCTTTGGTCTATTCAACTGCTCAAGGAGGGGTACAAGATTCCTTTCCTGAGAAAACTTCCTTTAGCAGTAAAACCAATCGATCTTTCGGCCAGATACAGAAAGGAATCCAAGGAGCAGGCGATACAGCAGCAAGTTTCTCTGTTGTTGTTGAAGGAAGCAATAGAGAAGGTTCGAAATCTGGAGTCACCAGGTTTTTACAATCAATTATTCCTGGTTCCCAAGAGCTTGGGGGGATGGAGACCAGTACTGGACGTGAGTGCTCTCAACGTTTTTGTACAAAAAACAAAGTTCACAATGGAGACAACAAAATCAGTCCTAGCAGCAGTCAGACAGGACGACTGGATGGTCTCTTTGGATCTTCAGGATGCGTATTTTCACATCCCTATCCACACGAGCTCCAAGAAGTACCTGAGGTTCGTTTACAAAGAAGAAGTGTTCCAGTTTCGGCCTAAGCACCGCTCCTCAAATTTTCACGAGGCTGATAAACAACGTAGCGGGAATGCTACACACGAGAGGTATCAGGACCTCACTGTATCTGGACGACTGGCTCCTCAGAGCCCCTTCCTACACTCGCTGCCTGGAGTATCTTCAGACTACAATTCGTTTATCAGAAGAACTATGCCTTCTGGTAAACGAACAGAAGTCACAACTGACCCCATCCCAAGAGATCCTGTAACTGGGTATGAGGATTCAGAGTCGGGCTTTTCGGGCTTTTCCGTCTGTGTCAAGGACGGAACAAGCCTCAGTAAAGCTGCAGGACTTCCTAAGGAAACGGATGTGCTCTGCGAGGGAATGGATGAGTCTGCTGGGGACCCTTTCCTCGCTAGAGCAGTTTGTCTCCTTAGGAAGACTAAACCTTCACCCACTTCAGTTCCACCTCAATCGGTACTGGGACAAGGGGAAGGAACTGGAGACAAATTGCATTCCCGTGTCGGAGGCCATGAAACATTGTCTACAGTGGTGGAACGACCCCGTCAAGCTTCAGGAAGGTCTTTCCCTAAAGCAGAGGAACCCAGACCTAGTGTTATTTTCTGACTCCTCGGACTCGGGGTGGTGAGCAACACTAGGAAAGTTGGAGGTCTCGGGCTCCTGGACCAGAGAACAAGAGAGGTTCCACATAAATCAAAAGGAGCTGACTGCAATCTTTTTGGCTCTCAAAGAGTTCGAAAGCTCAGTCCAGAACAGGGTTGTGCAGGTCAACTCCGACAACACGACGGCGTTGGCCTACATCAACAAGCAAGGCGGAACCCACTCCAGGTCCCTGTACGAGACGTCGAGAGAACTCCTTCTCTGGGGCAAAGAGAAAAACGTGGGCTTAGTAACACGCTTTATTCAAAGGGAAAGGAATGTCACTCTACATCAGAATGTCTGTAAGAACTTGTGGCGGATTTGGGGACGTCCATGCATAGACCTCTTCGCCACAGCACAAACGAAGAGGCTGGAGACTTACTGTTCTCCCGTACTAGATCCCGAAGCGACTTACATAGACGCGTTCTTCATGGATTGGTCGCACCTAGACGTGTACGCTTTCCCTCCTTTCAAGATAGTACACAAAGTTCTACAGAAGTTCGTGTCTCACGAGGGCACCAGAATGACTCTAGTGGTCCCGTTTTGGCCGACAAGAGAATGGTTCACAGAGGTACTGGAATGGATGGTGGACACCCCCATAAGTCTCCCTTTGAGAGTAGATCTACTCAAGCAACCCCACTTGGAAAGGTATCACCAAAACCTCCAAGCTCTTCAAGTAACTGCCTTCAGACTATTGAAAAACTCACAAGAGCTAGAGGTTTTTCGAAGGAGGCAGCTAGAGCGATCGCAAGAGCAAGGAGGTCATCCACTATTAAGGTATACCAATCCAAGTGGGAGACATTTAGAGGATGGTGCAGGGACAACTCTGTTTCCTCTTCCAGTACCTCTGTGACCCAGATAGCTGACTTCCTTCTTTACCTTAAGAGGAGTCATAACTTTTGGACCTCGACCATTAAGGGATACAGAAGCATGTTGGCAGCTGTCTTCAGTCACAGGAACTTGAACTTGTCTGACAATCAAGATCTCCAAGACCTTCTCAGATCCTTCGAAACCACTAAGGAGAGACTACAGTCCTCACCAGCTTGGAATTTAGACGTAGCCCTGAAGTTTCTCATGAGTGATAGAATCGAGCCTTTGCATGAAACATCATTGAAAGACCTCACCATGAAAACTTTTCTTAGTCAGTTTGGCTACAGCAAAAAGAGTCCGTGAAATTCATGCCTTCAGCAAAACTGTAGGTTTTAGACATGGCAAGGCTATATGCTCTCTACAGCTGGGTTTTCTAGCAAAGAATGAACGCCCACCTCAGCCCTGGCCCAAAGCGTTCGAGATTCCGAATCTATCGGATATCACAGGTGAGGAATTAGAGAGTCCTGTGTCCGGTAAGAGCTCTTAAGTATTACCTGAAAAGGACGGAGGATTTACGTGGCAAATCAGAGGCGCTTTGGTGCTCAGTTAAAAAGCCCTCTCTGCAAATGTCAAAGAATGCGCTATCCTTTTTAATCAGACAATTGATAATGGAAGCTCATTCAGAATGTACTGAGGCGGACCTCAAGCTGCTGAAAGTCAAGACACACGAGGTTAGGGCGGTAGCAACCTCTGTAGCCTTTAAGCAGAATAGATCCCTTCAGAATATCCTGGACACGACCTTCTGGAGAATTAAATCAGTGTTTGCCTCGCACTACTTGAAGCAAGTGCAAACTCTTTATGAAGACTGCTACACGCTGGGGCCATTTGTAGCAGCTAATTCAGTAATGGGAGAAGGGACTACCCCTGCAACCCCATAACCCAATACCCTTTTTCTTTCCTTGGAATTATTGAATTTTTATGGTTGTTTGTGGAGATTGGACGCAGTCTTCCACAATCATTGATTCTTAGTCAGGTGGTCAGTTTGTTCCTTGGTAGCGCCCGGAACAAGGGTATTGTAGGAGGTCTAGTCACATAGAGGTTATACACCGGTTGACAGCTCTTAGAGGTCTTCAGCTCCCTGGGGGTGGTCGCTGGATCTCCTAATTAAGGCAGATATTAATTGACGGCAGGATATCATTGAAGTCAGCTTCCTTGAACCAGGTAGGAACCGTAAGTTGGTTTATTAACCCTTATGTCAATTCCAATGATGATAGCTGTCTCTGACCCGCCACCAAAGGTGTCAATCAGCTATATATATAACTACCAGGTGAGTTAGATGTTTAAAAAAGGGATTTTGACGTAGGAAAAATCTATTATTTCTGGGCGAGGAAGCCGTGTCGCCCAGTGAAATGTGTCCTCTTTAGCACTATTTCTAATAAAATATTGCTATAATACCAGAGAACTGCTAAATTGGACATGTCACACCTAGCTACCCTGTTGAAGGAGTCTGTGACGTCATACTTATCGATAGCATCGAAGCTTGGTGCACAGCAAGGGTGGGGAAAAATAGGGGGGGATTTCACTGGGCGACACGGCTTCCTCGCCCAAAAGGCTAATTGGAGGGGTTGCTGTGGTAGTGTTTAACACTCGCCCCATGACATGTCCAATTTAGCAGTTCTCTGGTAGTATAGCAATATTTTACTAGAAATAGTGCTAAAGAGGACATTTCACAGAGCGACACGGCTGAGCCCAGAAATAGATTTTTCTTACGTCAAAATCCCTTTTCTGGGCTCAGCCGTGTCGCTCCGTGAAATTGTATCAGAGAAACACCAAGCTACACCCCTCTGAAATGAAATACAATATTAAATTGAACTCAGAAGGGTTAAAGAAAACAAAAAAATAGTCTAGAATTGGAAAAATACAATTTATTATTTACAAAATATACCATTATAGCAATAACATGTGGCAACAAAACACGCACATAATAAAATAATTACCAATAATTTCTGGGCTCAGCTCGTGTCGCTGCGCGAAATATCCTTTAATCTATTATTTTTGTACAAGTAACTTACCCAGCAGATATATACTTAGCTATAGACTCGGTCGTCCCGACAGAATTTCAAAACTCGCGGCACACGCGACAGGTAGGTCAGGTGATCCACCATTCCCGCCGCTGGGTGCGGCGGGTCTGGAACTATTCCCGTTTTCTAAGCCATAATTTCTCTGTCGGTTGAACGGACAACACCTATTGTTCGTTCCTCCATCTTGGATTTCAACTCGTTTGCCGAGAATTTGGATTGGTTTTTTGGTGACGTATTCTGTTTTTTCTCTGGCTTGGCATACGCTTATTGTGGACTGTTTTTCAACTTTGGTTTTGACTACTCTTTCACGATGTCTGACGCTAAGGCTTCACCTATGTTTAGAGTTTGCAGTAGGGAAGACTGTAAGGTTAGGCTGCCTAAATCGGCATTAGATCCGCATAGTATTTGCTCTAAATGCAGGGAGAATGAATGTTCTTTTATTAACACCTGTTGGTGGAATGCGCGAACCTTACGGAGCTTGGAATGGAACTGGAATTATCTTCATATGTTAGGAAGCTTGAGAGAGATAGAGTGAGGAAGGCTTCAGCTAGGTCTTCTAGTAGATCTTGCTCCTAGAACAAGAAACTAACATTTTCCCTTAGCCTCAGCTGCCTTCTTCCCACTGTTCTGAATCCATAAAGATTCTTCATCAGAGAGGGAAAATGTAAAAGCTTCAATTAAGAAACTTCAAGCTCAGCTACGAGCTCTAAACCAAGGTAAGAGTGGTGATAGTGACTTGTGCAGTGTCCCCAGTGCAGTGGAGGGGGCGTCTGACCGGTTCCTCATGCTCCTAGGCCTAGACCTCTTCCAAACTCCCAGGACCAGGGGAGGAGGAATGTCGAAAGCCGCAGGGAGGATGCAGAACATCCCCAACGGTCAGGCGTCCCTTCGGCAGATCCTGTTGTTAAGTCCCAGGCTGCCTCGGATTGCCGCAGAAAAGGCGTCCTAAGGAGTGCTTTTCGGCCTCTGCTCTTCCTCTCCTAAACGAGGATGGAGTTCGGCCTCCCGTTCGCGCCCTTTGAAGAGAGCCTGGAGGCGCTAAAGTTAGACGCTGCTGACTCCAGCCCAGAGCGTTTTCCCGAGGATTGGCCTTCGGGACCTAAGAGGACTAGACAAGAGGAGCCTGCTCTTCAGGATCCGACCAAGAAGTTTTTTGGTGAATCTGCAAGAGCAGTTAGGAGCGTCGCTAGTAGGCTCTTTGCTAAGGACTCTACAAGGAGGAAGGATGTCTCGCTCCCTGTTAAGAGTTCCGCTAAGCGTCCTTCTTCGTATAGGAGAGAACTCTCACGATCTCCAGGACGTTTATCACCTTCGTCGAGAGACTCGTCGGATAGGAGTTGTTCTCCTGAGAGAAGAGCCCTTTCGCCCTATAGGCTATCTTCCCCGAAGCGCCCTCTTAGACACGGCGCATCGAGCAGAAGTCTCGATCGGTTTAGGTACAAGGAGCCGGAAAACCGATTTAGGTATCAGGATCCCTTGGGTCTTCAGGACCAGGAGCCAGACAGGCGCAAAGAGGCAGCAAGACGCAAGAAAGGACGTCAAGAGCCTCTTAGAACGCTGGATTCAGGACGTCAGGATTCTGCTAGAAGGCAGGAATCAGGACGCTATGAGCCAGGACGCCATGAGTCAGGGAGCCAGGAGTCAGGGCGCCAGGAGTCAGGGCGCCAGGAGTCAGGGCGCCAGGAGTCAGGGCGTCAGGAGTCAGGGCGCCAGGAGTTAGGACGCCAGAAGACAGGACGCCAGGAGTACGTTAGGCGTCAAGTGTTAGGGCGCCAAGAGCCTGTTAAGCGTCAGGAATCAGGACGCGGGGATCTTTTCAAGCGCCCTGAATCAGGACGCCAGGAGCCTAGCAAGCGCCACGAACCCGACGAAACCTAGACAACAAGAGTCTAGTAGGCACAAGAGTGTTGCCCACAGACAGGAGCCCTCACTCTTCGTATAGGAGTGCTCATGTTCCGCGCTCCCCTTCTCGGGAAAGGAGTTCTTCTCCAGGGAAGAGCCAGCATCACTCAAAACGATCTCCTTCTGTAGATCAGTTGGAACAGGTATCGGAAGACGAAGAGCCTGTAGATGTAGCAGTCTCGGACTACAAGAGACTTTCTCTTTTGCTGCTAAAGGAGTTCGGAGACTCCCTTCATCCTGCGGACCCTCCTTCACCAGGATCGTTGATGTCCAGCACTAAAGCTCTCAAATCGTCTTCCTTCGTTAAGATGCGCCCGCTCTTTGTATGAAAAAGGCATTGAAAACTTTTTCAAGGTGGTTGACTTCCAGAAGGGAAGCGGGCAAGACAGTTTTTTTTTCTGCCCTCCTTCCAAGTTAACAGGCAAACCAGGAAGGTGGTACGAGACCAAAGAGCCGATGGGGTTTAGGTCTGCCTTCTTCCGCGGATGCGGATTTTGCTTCCTTAGTGCTGGGAAAAAACTGCTAGGAGGAAGTCGTTGCTGTCTGCTAAGGCGACTTGGGGCATGTGTGAGCTGGACCACCTGCTAAAGGGCCTCTTTAAAACCCTGGAAGTCTTCAACTTTATGGACTGGGCGTTAGGAGCTTTAGCGAAGAGAGCTCAGGACACGGACTTTGTTTCCATGGAGGAACTTTCGAGCGTCCTAGCTTGCCTGGACAGAGCGGTCATGGACGGTTCTGTGGAAGTCGCCTCTCTTTTTGGAACGGGAGTTTTGAAGAAGAGATCTGTCTTTAGCTCTTTCTTAGCAAGAGCAGTATCACCCTTGCAAAGGACATCTCTTCTTTTTGCTCCTTTATCCCCGCACCTTTTTCCACAAGAGACGGTTAGAGAGGTTTCGAAATCTCTTACGGAGGAAGGCAACTCAAGATCTCCTCACGCACTCAGCCAAGAAGTTTAGGCCGGCAGTGCCGATAGAGAAGAAAGAGAGACCCTCTTTTGTTCAGCCCTTTCGAGGTGCCTCCTCTTCTAGAGCCCCTCTTAGAGGTCGAAGACCAGAGAGAAAGATAGACCATCTAGAAGGTCCTTCGGGAAGTCTAGATGAACATTCAAGTCCTCAGACGAAAGTATGGCGCCAGGCTACTCCACTTTGCCAAAGTCTGGGCGCAGAAGGGAGCGGACTCCTGGTCCCTCTCAATCCTGAAAAAAGGATACTTGATCCCCTTCAGGGAAAATCCGTCCTTGACGACAACTCCAAGGGAGTTGACCGCCAGATACTCGGATCCGGTCCGAAAGCTTGCTATGTTGCAAGCAGTGGAACAGATGATTTCCAAGGAAGCGGTAGAACTGGTTCAAGA
Organism: Macrobrachium nipponense; assembly: GCF_015104395.2. NCBI lineage: Eukaryota > Metazoa > Arthropoda > Malacostraca > Decapoda > Palaemonidae > Macrobrachium > Macrobrachium nipponense. The sequence continues at coordinate 46,429,450 of NC_087211.1, read as the reverse complement.
TCTCCAGTCCCCAGGATTCTACAATCGGCTATTCCTGGTACCGAAAGCATCGGGGGGATGGAGACCAGTTCTAGACGTCAGTGCCCTGAATTTCTTTGTCTTGAAGAAGAAATTTTCAATGGAGACGTCTTCCTCTGTTCTATCTGCTCTTCGTCCAGGGGACTGGATGGTGTCCCTGGACCTTCAGGATGCGTATTTCCATGTGCCAATTCATCCGGCAGCAAGGAAATATCTGAGGTTCATGTTCCAAGGGAAAGTGTTCCAGTTCCGAGCGATGTGCTTCGGACTTTCGACTGCCCCTCAAGTCTTTACGGACATCATGAAGAATTGTAGCTTATTGGGCTACATCTGGAAGGGATCATTGGGATCTCGTTTATATCTGGACGATTGGCTATAAGAGCCCAATCGGAGAAAAAATGTCTGGAGGACCTTTAGTACTCTAAAGTTGACAAAGTCCTTAGGACTTTTAGTAAATCACGAGAAATCCATGCTGACTCCCCAGCAAAGTATTGTCTATCTGGGGATTCAGATGGATTCTCGGGATTTTCTAGCGTATCCTTCCCAGGAAAGGAGAGAACGCTGCCTAGAAAAGGTGTCAGTCTTCTTAAGGAAAGAACGTTGTTCCGCGAGGGAATGGATGAGCTTGCTGGGGACCCTCTCCTCGATGGAAACAGTTCGTTTCCTTAGGAAGACTTCACCTACGACCCCTTCAATTTTACTGAAGGAGAAGTGGATTGGAAGTCCAACAATCTGGGAGAGACTTTTCCAATCTCGAAACGGATCAAGGAGAATATCCGTTGGTGGTTAGATCCACGAAACTAAGCAAAGGAATCTCCCTTCGCTTACAGAACCCGCGCCTAGCGTTGTTTGCAGACGCCTCAGATTCAGGGTGGGGAGCGACCCTAGGTTCGCAAGAAGTGTCAGGCATTTGGAAGGAGAACAAGTGTCCTGGCACATCAACAAGAAAGAGCTAACAGCCATTCATCTAGCTTTGGTTCATTTCGAAGAACAGGTCTCAGGTCTGGGATTCAGATTCCTCGGACAACACAACAGCCTCGCGTATATAAAGAAGCAAGGGGGGGACGCATTCCTTTTCCCTTGTACGAGTCAGCAAAGGATCTGCTGATTTGGGAACAGGAAAGAAGATCTCGCTCCTCACAAGGTATGTACAGGGAGAGAAAAACGTCAGGGCAGATCTGTTAAAGCAGAAAAGAACAAGTCCTACCACGGAATGGACTCTCAATCCTCAGATTTGCCAACAACTTTGGCATCTGTGGGAAGGCCCAATATAGACCTGTTCGCGACCAACAAGAATCACAGATTAGAAACCTATTGCTCCCCGATCTCGGACCCTCAAGCAGTATCAGTAGAACAGCTTTCTCCTAGATTGGACGGGCCTTGGACGCGTACGCCTTCCCACTCCTTTCAAGATAGTAGGAGAAGTGTTGAGGAAGTTCGCTTGCTCGGAAGGAACAAGAATGACCCTCATCGCTCCCTTTTGGCCGGCTCTCGATTGGTTCACAGAGGTGCTGGAGTGGGTTAGTGGATTTTCCAAGATCGCTTCCACTAAGGAACGATCTTCTCAAACAACCCCACTTCGACATGGTTTCACAAAAACCTCCCCGCTCTAAGTCTGACCGCCTTCAGACTGTCGAAGGACTTGTCAGAGCAAGGGGCTTTTCACGAGAAGTGGCGAAGGCTATTGCAAAAGCCAGAAGAGTCTCCACTTCTAAAGTATATCAGTCGAAGTGGGAGTTGTTTAGAAGATGGTGTAGGGAAAGGGAAAAGAAAATATCCTCCTCCAGTACCTCTGTAACTGAAATCGCAGATTTTCTCCTATATTTGAGAAAAGACTGTAACCTGGCAGTTTCAACAGTGAAGGGTTACAGAAGTATGCTGGCCTCAGTTTTTTGACATAGAGGAATAGATCTGACAAACAATAAAGATCTTCATGACCTTATAAGGTCTTTTGAGACCACGAAAGAACATGTATCAAGAAGCCTAGCTGGAACTTGGATGTGGTCCTCAAGTTCCTAATGTCGGAAAAATTCGTACCGTCTCACGCAGCTTCGTTTAGGGACTTAACAAGAAAGTCTTTATTCCTTTTTGCGTTAGCAACAGCCAAGAGAGTGAGCGAGTTGCAAGCTTTGGAAGGTAAAGTGGGGTTTAAGAAAGATTCAGCGATTTGCTCCTTTCAACCACTTTTTTTAGCGAAAAATGAAAATCCCTCAAAGCCTGGCCAAGAAGCTTTGAGATAAAAGGAATATCTTCATTAACAGGGAGAGAACTAGAAAGGACTTTGTGTCCAGTCAGGGCACTCAAGTTCTACCTGGAGAAGAAGAAGTTGCTGAAAGGTACAGAAGAAAGTCTTTGGTGCTCTGAAGAGATCCGAAAAGAGCGATTTCTAAGAACGCCCTTACATTCTTCATAAAAGATGTAATAAGGGAAGCTCACCTTAAATGCGAAGAGAGCATTTCAAGGTTCTCAGAGTGAGAGCTCATGAAGTGAGAGCCATAGCTACGTCGATGGCATTTCACAAAACATGGTCGCTTCAGGCTCTTATAGAGTCGACATATTGGAGATGTAATTCGGTGTTCGCCTCGAATTACCTAAGAGATGTTAAAATTTCGTACGAAAGTTGCTTTGCTCTGGGAGCGTATGTTTCGGCGAATTCAGTGCTGGGAGAAGGGGCTGAGGCTAATCCTTCCTATTTAGTTTAAGGCTTAAATTACTGTTATTGGTGGTTGTTTTTATTGGTTAATTGTCAGAGGGATTAGGGACCCTCTTACATTCATAGATTGTAACAAGACTAACATGGTCAGGTGATCGGGATTGGCTCAGTGCTCTTTGTGATTTGTTTAATAAACCTTAACTCTGTCATGTAAGAGGGCGAGTCTCCATTGATATGACAAAAGGTCAAGGCTCTACCATGTAAGTGGGTCAGCCCCCATTGGTACGATCCAGTATAGGCTCTGTCGCGTAAGCGGGCTAGCCCCCATTGACACGATCCAAAGAGTTATTCAACCATAGGTTCATTTCTCGTTGAAACTCTTGAGGCAAGCAGACTCATCGACAGTAGTCATGAAGTCTTCAGCCCAATAAGGTAGGAACTATGATTATGTTATCCAAGAACATAGGTTGTTTTTTTCCCATGTTTTTTTTTAATGTATTTATATTTAAGTAGTTTATTTTGTTTTTAGCTATCTCTTGCCCGCCACCAAGGGTGTCCAATCAGCTAAGTATATATCTGCTGGGTAAGTTACTTGTACAAAATGATATTGTTAAGATACAATAAAGTTTTGTACATACTTACCTGCAGATATATACCGATTAATGGCCCACCCAGCCTCCCCTCAGGAGACAGGTGTAAGAGAAATTATGGCTTAGAAAACGGGAATAGTTCCAGACCCCGCCACCCAGCGGCGGGAATGGTGGATCACCTGACCTACCTGTCGCGTGTGCCGCGAGTTTTGAAATTCTGGTCGGACGACCGAGTCTATAGCTAAGTATATATCTGCCAGGTAAGTATGTACAAAACTTTATTGTATCTTAACAATATCATTTCTAGGGTAAATGTACTAACACATCCAGAGAATAAATAAATATAAAGAAAAAGGTCAGTGTAACTGACTCGCTCACCCTCCAGGAGGGTGTCGGTATGAACACTAGGCGATTGAGACCACTACCACGAGCCAAATGCCAATAGAAATCTCCCACTACAAAAACCCTCCAAGAGGAGACCGTCCCACAGAGTGAGCAGCTCGTACTACTACTACTCCATCCCATGCTGCCGACTGCTGCGCCTCTGGTGGCCATCCTTTTCAGTTAGCGCACACGAGTCACCACGTGTTATTTTTCTCTCTGTGTGTTGCCCTTTCTTCGGATTTTCTATAATGGAGCGTGCAGCTATCGCAGCAGCTAAGTTAAGTACCCTCAGTAGTTACGGTTAGTGGTTTTTTCCTGCCCTGAGACAGTATTTGCCGTTTTTTTAGGTATAAAATACGTTCTCGGGGTCGGAGCATGGCAGCATGGTTCTGCCGCGTGATGGGTTCGTTCTTGGTCTCCCATACCTAGAACATCCCTTATTTATGTACGCTCTTATTTTATTATCCGCTTTACTTAGGTTAAGGTCTACTCAGGTGTCATGCATGCATGTATTCCACCTTATGTAGGCTTTTTTCTATCCAGACCCTAGTCCAGGTTCTTAGTATCGGCCACTCCGACTAGCTTTTGAGTGGTAGACTTGCCTTCTCGGGGTTAGTCGTACACTCCTGGTATTTTTTCTCCTTGCTATATTGCTTTCTTTCTTTCAATCTTATTTTTATTTGTATTCTATGTATTTTGTTATTGTTAGGTTAGTTAGGTGGTCTGGCTTTAGCCTTATGGTCCTGGCTTCATAGAGCCTATACTACCGCTGATCAGTTCGGTTGCTTCCTATAGCACTCTCTGATCAGTTGGTTTCAGCCCTGTGGGCCTATATGCTCCGCTTTTCAGTTCAGTTGCTTCCCGATAGCTTCTCTCTGATCAGTTTGTTGGCCTAGGTTTGGTTATCGTATTTCATTTACCGCCTCGTGGTCACTTCGTGATTCACGGGACGCCAGAAGCCTGCCCAGTCACCCCCCCCCCCCCCACCCCCCCCCTCCCGCTCTTCCATAGAGTCGGGCGGGGGGGGGTGGGTCGTTCTGCCTGCTCGCTCCGCCATACCCGAGCCTGCCTCCTCTCTTCCCCTAGGCGGAGGGCTAGGGTAGTCGGGACAGACCAGACTGGTCTCGACCTCTCCGGCTTCTCGGTCCGGACCGGGTGGTGGTTACGTTGTGGGGGGCCCTGGCCGTCCCCCCCCATCTGTTGCTACCTTGTCGCTCCGGGCTAGCTCGAGCATGTATGTCTTCTCGCCCTTTCCCTCCTTACTAGAGCTCCTCCCTGATCGGAGTCCTGGTATCCAGCGGAAGGGGTTAGTCCCCCACCCAGCAGAGTGGACCGGAACATACAGTAGGCTCACTGCTAACCTTACCGTATTGCTGAGTTACTACACTCCGCCTTCACACTGGACCTAGTCCGGTTCGTTTGTGTTTATGGTTTAAGTTATCTATAAGTTTATCTTAAGTACCTTAACCATGCCCCCCTCCCTTACATATCTTACGGATCTCTCCGGGATATAGCCTATTCAGGCGATGCAGGGAGGGGTTATGCCCAAATTTTTTTTCCGAACTCCGGCATGCAACGGAGTTCTTTTGTCCTTTAGTCTGTAAGTGATGCTTTTTAAGATACTCATGTGTCTTCCCACTTACAGGCACCAACTGTGAGCATCCGGATGTTCCGCTACACTTCAGGACCCATGTGGACACGAAGTTTGCCGGTCCCATGCTCCATGCGCGACTCCGCACGGGGACATCCAGGTCTGGTACCATGAGACGTGTACCATATGTTTACGATCTGGTGAGCCAGCTTTTGGAAGGGGTAAGTATTCCATCTCCAGTAGCTGCTCCGTTCTATTTTTAGTGCTTAAGTTTTCATCATTCACTTAACTTAAGGCATCTAGTTTAAGTTATACTTAAGTTTTAGTTTAAGTGATTTTCTTAAATCTAACTATGCCCTTCTCTTACAGGCTCCGGCAGTAAGGGATACCGCACTGGCTACCCTGTGCCTGGGTCGGCGGTTTTGGCAAGAACGCCGCCAAGGGTCAGCCCTACATCCTGGAGAGAAGCGGTTGGCATTATTAATCTTCCCCGGAGGCAAGGCGACAGGGTACGTCGACCCGACCCAGTAAGCGGACCCTACTATCGCCTTCATCCAACAACAGCTGGCTGCCTCCTTAACTGAACAAGACCAGGATATCTCCACGGACGTCGCAACCCTGGATATTAATGTTGAACCGATGGTAGGTATAGACGACCTGTTGGTCGAGGTAGGTAAGGTGGGACACCCAAGGGTTCGCCCTTGGGCGTGACTGTTTCTTTCTACCCTGCAAACCTCTCCATCCTTCCAAGGCTTTAGGGTGACGAATTATATACTCCTCCTGAGGCTTCGGTTAGACCTAAGGTCAAGGCTAAAGTGATGACCTTGACTAAGACGTCATCGTCGTCTAAGAAGACGTCCTCGTCTTCTTCCTCACGTAAGTCTCCGGCTGGCAATCCCGGACCCAGACAGGTCTAAGACTTCTAGCTCCGGCTCTAAGTTCCTCAAAAAGTAATCCTCCAGGGAGAGATCTCGCACTCCGGCAGAGTCACCAGTTCCGCTACCATTGGTTCCGATTCAGAGCCTCCCCTCCACCTCCGCAGCAGCCTCGGCTTTTGGACTCCAATGCTGGCCTGTTGCAACAGGTGGGCGACCTGGTGGGTCCCCTTAAGAGTAGTATGGAACAAATGATCTCTCGTCCTGTCGGATAGGATTACTTCCCAAGATACCATTATAGCCGGGCTAAGAGAAGACCCCTCTAGCCTCTCCCTACTTTCCAACACAAGTGGAACTCAGCTTCCTCCGTATGACTCACTTCCTGCTTTCTCTATGAACAACCCATGGAGAGTAGCGTCATACGCCCCTTCCAGGACGGTCTCATCTCTATACCGGAGTTTGGGACTCGAAGAATAGAGGACTTCGAGTTCTACCCGGAAGGCCTCCAGCCTCCTTTCATAGGCTACGCAAGGTCTCACGCCTTCGGCTATGGTTCGGGACGATAGGGTACAAAGGAGACAGTCCTCTATTCACGAGACCAAGCTCAGAGAGAATGGCTCAGGTGTTTTAGAGGACATGGATTGTTCTAATACCAAGATACAACCATTTAAAAGTCCTTTTACCATTTTCACAATGGATGAGAGTACCCCGCTCCCGTTCCTAACCAGATAGCGAGATCAACCATCTCAGCGGCCCAGAAGGGGGAACCCATGCCTCAGTTGAAAGAAGCAGATCCCACATCTCCGTACTCCCTTCAGTTGGAGAATTGTGGGAAGACTTGCCGAATACATTCTCAGCTGGCAAACTCAAACCGACTGTGCTATGGAGCAGTTTGGTGAAAAGCTACCCAGGCTCCCAGATAGTCTTATTCAGGCTGAATTTGACGCAAAATCACGACTAGCCAGATCAATCAACTCTATGGCTATGTCTGAGGTAGCAACCATGGCCTATGGATCAGAACCAATTTTTAAGCTTATGACCAAAGCCCTGACTCAAACGGTACAGTCAGATATGTTCGAGTTTGCCACTGCTAGAACGAATTGTAGGAAGCATGTCCTACAAGAGGCAACCATTCGACATGAGCCGAATAGGTTACTCTCCTCTAACATCTGGGGCGCAGATCTCTTCCAGAGGCTATGGTTAAGGAAGTCCAGGCAGAGGCTACGAGGTTGAACCAGAGCCTTAAGGACCGTTGGGGCCTTACGGCTAGGAGGAGGCAAGACCTGACACCTAAAGGTAAGGGACAGAGGAAACCCAGACGTTTCCAACCTTACCAAAAGAAGCAACCACGCTTTCCTCAACAAGTTCCAGCAGTGCCGTTAGTGCAGACAGCCCAACCTTCCACTTCTAAAGGTCAATCACAGCCAATTTAGTGATATACCCCTCATCCTCAAACCTCTACCTACTACGCCATCTCTCCAGCTTACAATCAAGCCTTCGAGAGTCAAGCTTCTCAGAAGTAATGACCGCTCGGGTAAGGGAGGCAGAGGTAAGCGGTCCTTTCGTGGGTGAGAGGATTGGGAGGCCCCTTTAATAGGGGAAAGCACTTCAGAGGAGGCCGAGGCGGTTACCAGAACCAATGAAGAACTTCAGGTAGGAGGGAGGCTGTTTCACTTTCGCCACCGGTGGAGCTTCAGCCAGTGGGCTCAGAGCATAGTGTCAAAGGGCTGGGTTGGAGCTGGTTGACGAACCCACCTCCAGCCAGACCTTTCCGTCAACTTCCTTCCAAAGAATTGACAGAGTACGCAGAGGACCTCCTTCAGAAAGGAGCTATAGCGAGAGTCAAGAGATTAAAAATTTCAAGGTCGCTTGTTCAGCGTGCCAAAGAAAGGCTCACAAAAAAGAAGGGTAATCTTAGACTTGTCCCGCTTAAACTTAGCCATCCGCTGCGACAAGTTCAAGATGCTCACGATCTCACAGGTGCGGACCACCTTACTTCCCCGTGGGGCCGTCACCACCTCTATCGATCTTACAGACGCCTACTATCATATCCCTATTGCAAGACACTTCCGTCCGTATCTGGGATTCAAGATAGGAGACCAGACATTCTCCTTCAAGGTAGTTCCATTCGGACTCAACGTGGCACCCAGAGTGTTCACGAAGCTAGCGGAAGTGGTAGTGCAACAACTCAGATCGCAGGGATTATGGTAGTAGCGTATCTCGACGATTGGTTGATCTGGGCCCCAACCCCAACAGTCGAGGAATGCAACAAGGCTACACTGAAAGTGATCCAGTTCCTAGAATATCTAGGATTCAAGATAAACAGGTCCAAGTCAAGACTCACTCCAGAGTCAGACTTTCAGTGGCTAGGCATTCAATGGAATCTCTCCTCCCACACTCTGTCGATTCCATCTACCAAAAGGAAGGAAATAGCGAAGTCAGTCAAGCAATTTCTAAGTCACAAACTAGCATCAAGGAGAGCTCAGGAAAGGATCCTCGGCTCTCTCAGTTTGCATCAGTAACGAACGTCTTAATGAAAGCCAAACTGAAAGACCTAACCAGGATCTGGCGCTCGCGAGCAAATGTCAGGTCCAGGGACAAGCTATCCTCAGTGCCTCTGATTCTAAAGAATCGACTTCGGCCGTGGGCGAAAGTCAAGAATTTATCAGTGTCAGTACCCCTTCAGTTCCCTCCACCAGGGATCACCATCCACACAGACGCGTCCTTAAGCGGCTGGGGAGGGTATTCCCAGGTCAAAAAGGTTCAAGGGATTTGGTCACCTCAGTTCCGTCAGTTCCATATAAACGTACTGGAGGCAATGGCAGTGTTCTTGACTCTAAAAAGGTTACGCCCATTCAAAGTACTCCCACATAAAGCTAGTCCTGGACAGCGCAGTGGTAGTACATTGTATAAACAGAGGAGGCTCCAAGTCACGTCATCTAAATCACGTCATGATAGCCATCTTCTCCCTGGCAGACAAGTTCAGTTGGCATCTTTCCTCCACCCACATAGCTGGAGTGAGAAACGTCATAGCAGACGCCCTATCCCGATCAGTACCCCTAGAGTCGGAATGGTCACTAGACAACAGTTCGTTCCAATGGATCCTTCAAAGAGTCCCAGGGCTACAGGTGGATCTCTTCGCATCCCAGGCGAACCACAAACTACCGTGTTATGTAGCCCCCAACCTGGACCCTCTGGCCTATGCCACGGACGCCCTGGCCTCTGGACTGGATGGAACAACTGGGAGAAGATTTATGTCTTCCCTCCAGTGAATCTCATCTGAAAGTATGAACAAACTCAGGGACATTCAAGGGTCAAGTGGCTCTAGTAGCCCCAGACTGGCCGAAGAGCAATTGGTATCCTCTAATTTTGGAGCTGGGCCTTCGTCCTCTTCGGATCCCCAGTCCCAAGCTCTCCCCAGTCAGTACAAACGAAGACTGTTGTTCGCTTCCTCGGGTGTTTTTTTCTCAAAACCCTAACTTTATGGATTTCATGAAGTTTGCGGCAAAAAGAGATGCGAATATTGACCCCTCATAATATTCCATTTCTTCTTGGAATCCGATAAAAGGGATTCAACTTTGAGACAGTATGATGCTGCTGTCAAAAAGTTGTAGCAACCTTCCTGAGAGAGTCAGATATCAGAATCATGACAGTTAATTCAGCTATATCCTTTTTCAGATCCTTATTGAAAAGGTTTAGCAGCTAGCACGATTACGACAACAAGTCAGCCTTGAAAAGATATTTCAATTTGGATTTAACATAGACTTGACGATTCCTACTTCTCGTCTATTCCTAAGGCATGTGCTAGACTTAGGCCTTCTGTGAGGCCTACGTCAGTTTCATGGTTCTTAAACGATGTTCTAAAACTGGCTTCCGAAACCGATAATGACACTGCTCGTTTATGATGCTCCTAAGAAAAACCCTATTTTTATTAAGCCTAGCTTCAGGAGCAAGAATTCAGAACTGTCGGCTTTATCCAGAGATCCGGATCATATTCAATTCCTTCCCACAGGGGAAGTCTACTTTCTCCGGAACGTAGCTTTTTGGCAAAGATGAAGATCCTTTGATGAGGTGGGAACCTTGGAAGGTACTACCTCTTCCACAAGATGTATCCCTTTGTCCAGTTTCAACCTTACGAGCCTTTCTATCCAGGACCTCCTCATCCTCATCGGGGCCCCTCTTTAAGAGGGAAAAAGGTGGAACTTTATCCATTAAAGGCATCAGGCAACAAATCCTGTACTTTATTAAACAAGCCAATCCTGACTCTTTCCCGAAAGCACATGATGTCAGGGCAGTAGCCACCTCAATTAATTACTTCCAACATATGAACTTCGATGATTTGAAAAAGTATACCGGATGGAAATCGCCGACAGTGTTCAAACGTCACTACCTTAAGTCCTTGGAAGCTCTGAAATTCCCAGCAGTAGCAGCGGGTAACATAGTTTCCCCTGACTCTAGCTAAATTGTAATAGAAGATTCAGTCCTCCTTTCTACCTGCCTCACCCAACAGTTCGTCTATTCCTACCTTGTTCATTGGCATTCACCTTGTGTCTTAGCTGCTTTTATGATAGTGTAGTGCCCCTTATTGTCTGGCTAGGGACACTCACAGATGATTACAAACATTGATCTCATAGATGTTAACCCCTTATTTTTATGCTAGGGGATACATCATATTACAATGGTTACGGGTTTTGTATATTAAGTCATATACATTCCTTATATATTTTTATTGTTGGTTATTTTGTTTACCTGTTTATATTAATTGCTATTATTCTTTTGATACATGCTGTTACACAGATTTCATTGAAGACATGTAATCCTTGTACCTGTATATATGTAAATTACCTTATGTTATCAAACATGATTAGTTTTAAGGGTAATTTAAGCATAATTTTTAATTTTATTTCACTGTGTATATGTATCTTTTTAGCAATTATATTCCCTTTATATATTTTATCTTTTATTTGAGACCTATTTTTGAATTAATTTATTTTATTACTTTGTTTACTTTATTTACAATCTTGTGCTGTTTCTCTGGTACGATTTCGCGCAGCGACACGAGCTGAGCCCAGAAAAGGGATTTTGACGTAAGGAAAAATCTATTTCTGGGCGATTGGCTCGTGTCGCCAGCGAAAGAAATCCCACCCTACCCATCCCTTCGCTCAAGATTGTCTGCTAACTTCAGGATGGCCACAGAGGCGCAGCAGTCGGCAGCATGGGATGGAGTAGTAGTAGTACGAGCTGCTCACTCTGTGGGACGGCTCCCCTCTTGGAGGGTTTTTTGTGTGGAGATTTCTATTGGCATTTGGCTCGTGGTAGTGGTCTCACTCGCCTAGTGTTCATACCGACACCCTCCTGGAGGGTGAGCGAGTCAGTTACACTGACCTTTTTCTTTATTTTATTTATTCTCTGGTATGTGTTAGTACATTTACCCTAGAAAATAATAGATTAAAGGATATTTTCGCTGGCGACACGAGCCAATCGCCCAGAAATAGATTTTTCCTTACGTCAAAATCCCTTTTGTATAAACGTAACACTATACACCAATTCTAACAACTAAGACTTTGCTGAGGTAGGTAAAATGTTAATGAGGCTGGCATAATGGAAAAGATTCATATGACACAAGGATGGTACAATATTGATGTAGTAGCAGGAGACACTGGTCTCCCTACAGCTATTGCATGATATTTAAGATCCTCCAAAGACTTAAGGTAATGTCTTTTTGAAGAACCAAGGTGACTTCCAACCAGTATACTTCTTCAGATCATCAAAGTTCATATATTTGAAGAAATTTACAGAAGTTGCTATAGCCGGAATGTCATGCACCTTGGAAATAACCCTGGCTGGCTTTCTTGATAAAATACAAATCTGTTGCCTAGGTGCTCTTTAGAGATAGTGTACCACCATCGTTTCTAATGAAAAGGGGCCTTTGGAATAGGTAGATGTTCTAGATAAATAGTCCTTAAGAGTTTTAAACAGGACATAAAGATGGATCCTGCGGAAGTGGAACATCTTCCATGGAGACCACCTCATCAAAGGGTCTTCATTCTTAGCCAGAAATTCTTTATTTGGCGAAAGCAACACGTCCCCGAGGAAAGGAACTCTATATGAGCTTCATCTCTAGATAAAGATGACAGCTCCGATATCCTGGCAGCTGAAGCCAGACTCAATAAAAACAGTGTCTTACGCAAAAGGGTTTGGTAATCACATTTGGAGTTGTCTGTTTCCGAGGCTAACCTAAGAACATCGTTAAGAAACCATGACACTGACGACGGTCTGTGAATGGCCGCAGGCGTGCGCATGCCCTTGGGATAGAGGTGAAAATAAGACTCAGTTAGATTGATACCAAACCCAAGAAGAAGAAAAAATCTTTTTCAGAGCTGACTTAGTGGTTGTTATTGTTGCAGCTGCCAAGCCTTGTTCAAACAAAGACCTGAAGAAGGTTATAGCCACGTTCATTGTCATTACTTTGTTTATATTTGATTCTCTGAGGAGATGAAGACAATTTCTTAACTGCTGAATCATACTGGCGAAGTGTAGATTCTCTCTTGTCTGACTCCAAGAACAAAACAAAATGTTCTGTGGATCAATGTCCCCTACTCTCTTACCTGCAAACTTCATGAAATCCATAAGTTAGGGTTTGTTCATGCAACTTACCTGTCAGATATATATATAGCTGATAATTTCCGACACCGACAGAATTTAAAACTTTGTTACGACACCACGTAGTGGGAGTCAGGTGGTTAGTACCCATTCCCGCCGCTGGGAGGCGGGTGTATCAGGAATCATTCCCATTTTTCTATTCATAATTTTTCTGTCGCCGGTGTTGTGAACATCTGTTTACAGCACCTCCGTCTGGATTTGGAAACTTATTGCTACTTGAGGTATCCCTTTTGGTTCTTTTTTTTTTTGGATTAATTGATTGGATCGGTGGCTAGGCACACGTTATTAGTGGATTGATTTGATTTTGGTTTGGACTTTTCTTGGAATAAGATGTCAGGGTCTAGTACAGCTAGCGCTAGGTTCTGCTCTAGAACTGATTGTAGAGGTAGGCTACTGAAAGCTTCAGTAGACCCACATACGGTATGTAAGAGTTGCAGGGAGCATGAATGTGTGTATGAAAGCCGTTGCAAGGAGTGCGAAAGACTAACAGATTCTGAGTGGAAGGCGTATGAGACCTATCTTAGGAAACTTGAAAAGGATAGGTTAAGGAGGTCTTCCTCCAGGAGTGTTTCAGGCGTTCAAGATATTAATGTTTCTCCTGTTAAACCCTCCTTCTGTTAATGCTCCAATAACCCTGTAGTTTTGCCTCGGGCCTTGAAACAGTGTCTGTAGAGAGTAATACTTTATCCTTAATATTGGAGTCGATTCGTAATCTAGAATCAAAAGTGTTGGCTCTTGAGAGCAAAAGTGCAGTGATACCCCTTGTGTAGTGGAGGGTGCGTCAGATCGGCCTCGTTTCGCCTCTAGGCCTGGACCTCTGCTTGACTCCCAGGACCTGGGGAGGGAGCATGTCGAAAGCCGAAGGAGGGTTACAAGGAACCCCCACGATCTGACGTGCCTTCGGCAGTTACTGATGAAAATCCCCAGACTGCCAGGGAGCCGTGCACGGGCACGTCTCCTCAAGGAGTGTTTTTTCGTCATCGGAGGCTTCATCCCCACGTAAAGGGTGGGTTCTCAAGGTGCTTCACGTCCGCTGAAAAGGACGGCGCGTAATTGACGCTTCACGTCCTAGTTCGCCGCTTTGCGATCTTCGCCTGACAGTGCGTTCGCTGCTTTTCCGCCGCAGAAAAGGCGTAGGGAGTCTTCGGACTTGGATTCAGTTAGCTCGTGTGAGCGATACGGTCGCTCCAGAGCTCGGGAAGAGGCCGTACCTGGGAGGAGGAGGGGCGTTCGTCCCCTCGCGCTCTCCTGCTCACAGGATCAGTCCCTCCCCAGAGCAGGAAGATTCGCCTAACAAGAGAATGATTCAGTCACTGCAGCGGCAACTTCAGGACGCTCTTGCTGCTAGAGAGGCTCTTCCGCGTCGTAGGAAGGATGAGAAGCTTCCTGTGAAGAAGTCAAGACCCGCTCTTTTCTCCTCGCTCGCTCTCCTCTCTTTCGTTCGAGTCTCCCTCTAGAGTCCGATCTGCTCCCGCAGCAGCTCTCTAGAGGAGGTGAGAAGTTCGCTTCTCGCTCTCAGGATGATATATCTCCCGCTCGCAAGTCTTCGCATGTTCGCAAGCGACGTGATCGACGCTGAGCGCTGCTTCTGTGCAAGTGGAGCGCGCTTCAGGTGCCGCCAGACGCGCACCTGTGGTGGATAAACGTGCACCAGTGAGCGGCAGCCGCTCGCTGACTGACGCTCGGCGCGCACCAGTGGAAGTCGAGCGTGCACTAGTGGACGCTCGGTGCGCGCCAGTGGACGCCAAGCGTGTGTTGGTAGAAGTCGAGCGCGCACCTGTCGGCGCCAAACGTGCGGATTCGGACGCCAAGCGCGCGCTGGTAGACACCAGTCCTCACCGATGCAAGTTCAGGTGGATGAAGGAACCCTGCATGGGGCGTCAGTTTTCTTCAGAGTTTCCTCCTACTTCTCCAGTTTCTGAGGAAGGAGTTAGCGACGATTTAGTAGAAGCAGAGGAAGAACAACAAACAGCTACTGTCTCATCGGACTATAAAGTTTTGATGCGTCTGCTACAGTCGGATGTTCAAAAAGGAGAAACTTTTTACAACCGGAAGCCCCTCGTACTCCTCCTTCTCAATTTTCTTCTTTTAAGGCAACGAAGGCATCGGGGTTCATTAAAATGAAGAAGTCGCTTTCCACGAAGCAAGCGTTCCGGAAAGTCAATGAATGGATGGAAGAAGAGGAAAGCGTCAGGAAAGTCCTCTTTAGCTTTACCGCCTTCAAGACTCTGCGGTAAAGGAGGCATGTGGTATGAGACAGGAGAAGACATAGGCGTTAAACTACCAGCCTCTGCTCAAGGTGACTTTGGGAGCATCGTAGACGCCTCCAGAAGAGCCCTTCTGTCTTCATCAAAAGTCACGTGGACCCATAACGAGTTCGACTTTCACCTAAAAGGCCTCTTCAGGACTCTAGAGGTCTTCAACTTTCTTGACTGGTGTCTTGGAGTTTTAGATGCCAGATCAAGGAGTTCTGATACTATTAGTCTGGGGGAGCTGTCCAGCGTACTTTCTTGTATGGACAAGGCCGTCAGGGATGGTTCTGAGGAGTTGGCTACGCACTTTAGCTCGGGGATTCTTAAGAAGAGAGCGCTCTTTTGTAACTTCACGGCCAAATCCGTCTCTCCAACGCAAAAGGCGGACTTGCTCTTCGCTCCTTTCTCAGACCATCTTTTTCCCCAGGCTATGGTTAAGGACATAGCTTCAAGCCTTCAGGAAAAGGCAACGCAAGATCTTCTGGCTCAGTCTTCTAGAAGGCCAGCAGCTGCTTCATCTTCTGGAGCTTCGTTTGCCAAGAAATCGAAGCCCTTTCGTGCTGGACTTTCCTCGAAAGCAGCCTCCCGAGGAAGAGGCTCTTCCAGAGGAAAAACCTCTGCTCCGTCAAAGAGTAGGAAGTGAGTCGGAAGTCCTTCAGACGCCGGTAGGAGCCAGGCTTCTTCGATTCGCGAGAGCCTGGGAAGAGAGAGATGCCGACCCTTGGTCGCTGGATGTCGTGAGGAAAGGGTACAGGATCCGTTCTTGAAGTCGCCCCCGCTATCCTCAACACCAAAGGATTTGTCTCCCTCTTATCGAGGAGAGAAGCAGAAAGTGCTTTTCGATCTGCTGGAACAAATGATCGAGAAGCAAGCGGTAGAACAGGTCTTCGACCTGGAATCACCAGGGTTTTTACAACCGCCTGTTCTGGTGCCGAAACATTCGGGGGGTGGCGACCCGTCCTCGATGTCAGCAGTCTAAATCTCTTTGTGATAAAGAAGAAATTCAGATGGAGACGACTCAATCGTGCTGTCAGCTTTGAGACCGGGGATTGGATGGTCTCACTGGACCTCCAAGACGCGTGTTTTCACGTCCCCATCCATCCCCAATCAAGGAAATACCTGCGATTTGTCCTGAAGGGAAGGTATTCCAATTCAGGGCACTTTGCTTCGGTCTGACCACAGCGCCGATGGTTTTCACCATCCTAATGAAGAACGTAGCAAGGCTGCTTCATTTGGAGAATATACGGATCTCTCTCTACCTAGACGACTGGCTTATTCGAGCCTCATCGCGCGAACGGTGTCTGGAGGACCTGCACACGACCATGACGTTGGAGGCAAAGTCCCTGGGGCTTCTCCCTGGTAAACCTCGAAAAGTCGCATTTTGACGCCGTCTCAATCTTTAGTCTATCTGGGGATTCAGATGGACTCAGTGGCTTTTCGGGCTGTCAGTCCAGTCCCAGGGCGACAACTCAATGCTTGGAGAAAGTGGCGACCTTTCTGGGGGGAAGGAAACATGCTCGGCGTGAGGGAATGGATGAGTTTGCTGGGGACCATTTCCTCACTGGAGAAGTTTGTTTCTCTGGGAAGCTCCACCTCAGACCTCTTCAATTCTTCCTAGCCAACAGTTGGAAGAACAAGCAAGATCTGGGGGCGATCTTGTGCTTAACGAGAGAGGTGAAGGATCACCTAAGTGGTGGTCAGATCCTCGGAAACTCGCAGAAGGACTCTCCCTCAAACTTCGGAACCCGACCTAGTGTTGTTTTCCGACGCGTCGTCCACGGGTTGGGGAGCAACAACTGGGAGGGAAAGAAGTGTCGGCACCTGGAGAGGGGAACAGGTGTCCTGGCACATCAATCTGAAAGAGCTGTCAGCCATTTATCTGGCTCTCAGGTTTTTCCAGGAAGAAGTATCCGGCAAAGTCGTTCAGATCAATGCGGACACACACAGCGCTGGCATACCTAAGAAATCAAGGGGGAACTCACTCGCCTTCTCTGTTTGCCATCGCAAAGGAACTCCTGTTGTGGGCAAAAGCGCAAGAAGTCACGATCCTGACAAAGTTCGTGTCAGGAGTACAGAATGTTCGGGCGGACCTTCTCAGTCGACGAGGACAAGCTGTTGCCGACAGAGTGGACCCTTCACCAAGAGGTTTGCCATCGCTGTGGAATCTGTGGGGCTGTCCACACAGGTGGATGTCTTCGCAACGTCCAGGACGAGAAGACTTCAACTCTATTGCTCGCCAGTTCTGGACCCGGGAGCAGTCGCAGTAGACGCCCTACTTTGGAGTTGGTCGGAACCTAGACATATACGCTTTTCCCCGCTCAAGATCCTCGGGGAAGTGATGAGGAAGTTTGCGGCATCGGAAGGAGCGAGGATGACACTCATCGCCCCCCTTCTGGCCGGCAGCCGACTGGTTCACAGAGGTGATGTCCTTCCTGGTAGACTTTCCGAGGATCTACCCTTAAGGAAAAGATCTACTCAGACAGACCCCCACTTCGAGAGTACCACAAAACTCCCCGCTCTGAGTCTGACTGCGTTCAGACTATCAAGAAGTTGGCCAGAGCGAGGGGTTTTTCAAGACCTGTGGCGAAGGCGATTGCCACCGCAAGGAGGCCCTCCTCGATCGCTATTGTACCAATCGAAGGGGTGGGCTGTCTTTCAGATCCTGGTGCAGGAAGAAGGGCATTTCCTCCACCACAACCTCTGTGAGCAGATAGCTGACTTCCTTCTTCATCTGAGAGAAGAAGTAAAGTTGGCTGTTCCGACTATTAAAGGCTACAGGAGCGTGCTTTCGGTAGTCTTTAGACACAGAGGACTCGATTTGTCTAATAATAGGGACATTCACGATCTCATTAGATCGTTCGAAACTAGGAAGGTAGTCCAGCCTAAAAGTACCCTCGTGGAACTTGGATGTGGTACTCAAATATTTGTATGTCGAGTAACTTCGAACCGCTTCATTCAGTTTCTATCAGGAATCTAACGAAGAAAAACGATCTTCCTAACCGCTCTGGCGACGGCGAAGAGGGTTAGCGAAATTCAGGCCATTAGCAAACAGATCGGCTTTTCAGAAAGTAGTGCGGTGTGTTCTTTAAGTCCCATGTTCTTAGCAAAGAACGAGAATCCTTCCAACCGCCTTGGCCGAGGTCCTTTCGAAATCAAAGGGTTGGCAGATATAGTTGGGAACGAACGTGAGAGATTCCTGTGTCCTGTCAGGGCTCTAAAGTTCTATCTGCAGAGAACTAAAGCTTGCAGAGGTTCATCGGGACAATTTGTGGTGTTCAGTGAGGAAACCTGATCTTCTGTCGAAAAACGCACTGGCGTTCTCATCAGGAATACGATTCAAGAAGCGCATAATAGTGTAGTGACAGTGATTTAAAGCTTCTGAAAGTAAAAGCTCACGAAGTGAGAGCTATTGCTACTGTTCGTAGCCTTTCACAAAATATGGCTCTCAAAGATATTTTGAATCCACATTTTGGAGAAGCAATTCGGTGTTCGCTTCACACTACCTGCGGGAGGTGAAAGTGACATACGAAAATTGCTTCTCCCTCGGACCATACATTCTGCTGCAGACACTGTTTTGGGGCAGGAGGTAACACTCATCCTATCCCTTAGGGATTAGGGGTTTTTAATTTTTGTGTTTATGGTTGTGGGTGACGCCTGGGGCGGGTCTCCTTCCATTAGCTTAGTTAAGTGGGATACTTTGGTAAACTAAGCCAGGTGGTGTATTTTTGTCTCGTTGCCCTCATTAGTATGGGTCCATGGTCTAGTCACGTCGTGGTCTCGCCCCTGTTGACAGATCATCTGGAGTGCACCAGCTTCATAGGTCTCTACCTTGCTGGCAACTCTAGTAGCACAAGCAGACTTACGTGCCAGTAATCACGAAGCCAGCTATGCTAACAGGTAAGGAATCAAGATATCAATTATCTGCACATATGTGTTTCCTAAATCCTCTATTCTGTCTCTCCCACACCAAAGGTGGGATTCAGCTATATGTATATCTGACAGGTAAGTTGCATGAACAAAATGATATTGTAATGATACAATTAAGTTTGTTCATACTTACCTGCAGATATATATAATTAAGTACCCGCCCACCTCCCCTCAGGAGACAGTGGAAATAAAAATTATGAATAGAAAATGGGAATGATTCCTGATACCCGCCTCCCAGCGGCGGGAATGGGTACTAACCACCTGACTCCCACTACGTGTGTCGTAAGTTTTAAATTAAAATTCTGTCGGTGTCGGAAATTATCAGCTATATATATATCTGCCAGGTAAGTATGAACAAACTTAATTGTATCATTACATATCATTTTTGTGAAGACCTGAGGAATCGAACACAGTCCTCGTTTGAACTTGTTGCGACAGCCTCAAGTCCGGGAGAGGGTGAGGACGAAGACCTAGTTCCAGGAGAAGGGGAAACCAATTGCTCTTGGGCCAGTGATGAGCTATGAGAGCCACCTGACCTGCGAAGGATCTCAACTTGTGCAGCACCTTCAGGAGAAGGTTCACTGGAGGGAATAAATAAATCTTCGTCCACTGGTTCCAATCTATACTCAGGGAGTCCGTAGCGTATGCTAGAGGGTCCAGATTTGGGGCTACATAACAAGGCAGCTTGTGGTTTGCCTCTGTAGCAAACAGATCTACTTCCAGACCCGGTACTCTCCTGCTCTCCCTTTGGTTCCTGATGCTAGTCACCGCCATGAGATCCTTCCTATTGGTCAGCATCCCTCCCATGATGCATCTACATAGCGGCGTGCTTCTTTGGCCACTGCACAGCATCATCTGTATCGTACGCATGCGGTATTCGTTCGGTCTAACGATTTACATAGTTTATTAACGTAAATTCGTTAGTGATTTCGTTGCAGTATACGTACTTTATCGTGTTGTGTGAAAACTTTACTCTACTTATATGTAAATTACGTACAGTATAACGTAGTCATGGGTCCCAAGAAAGTTGAAATTCACGGAAAGAAGCGAATGCTCTCTTTGGAGACAAAGATGGAGATTATCAAGAAGTATGAAGCTGGTATGTGATTGAGTGTGATCGCCAAGGAATACGGCCGAAATCCGTCGACAATAGGCACCATCCTTAAGCAGAAGGATGTCATCCAAGCAGCTACACCTTCCAAGGGTATCACTATTTTGTCCAGCAAGAGGACCCATGTGCACGACGAGATGGAACGGCTGCTTCTTGTCTGGATAAAAGACAAAGAAATTGCTGGCGATATGATAACAGAGACGACAATCTCCCACAAGGCCAGCGCTATTTTCGGCGATTTGATTGCCCAGGGGGAAGACAACAGAGGAGAAGGGACATCAACGCCAACCCCAGAGTTCAAGGCTTCGCATGGGTGGTTCGAGAAATTCCGTAAACGGACTGGTATCCATTCGGTGGTGCGGCATGGGGAGGCTGCCAGCTCGGACACGAAAGCGGCCAAAGCCTTTAAAAAGACGTTCAGACAAGATGATGACCAAGGAAGGCTACAGTTCTCAGCAAGTCTTCAACTGTGATGAGACTGGCCTTTTTTGGAAAAAAATGCCTCATCGGACGTACATCACGGAGGAAGAGAAGAAGCTACCCGGGCATAAGCCTATGAAAGACAGGCTTACGCTCGCACTTTGTTCAAACGCCAGTGGGGATTTGCAAGGTGAAGCCCCTACTGGTGTATCATTCCGAGACTCCTCGAGCCTTCGAGGCCCACAAAGTGCTTAAGGAGAAGCTTCCAGTGATGTGGAGGGCTAATGCGAAAGCCTGGGTAACGAGGCTTTTGTTCATGGAGTGGGTAAATTTGTGTTTCGGCCCAACAGTGAAGAAATTCTTGGAAGAGAAGCGCCTCCCTCTGAAATGTCTGCTGGTGTTGGACAATGTCCCTCCCCACCCTCCTGGCCTCGAGGAAGATATCCTAGCGGAGTATTCCTTCATCAAGATTCTTTTATCTTCTGCCTAACACCACCCCTCTCCTCCAGCCCATGGACCAGCAAGTGATATCGAACTTTAAGAAGCTGTATACGAAACATTTTTTCAAGAGATGTTTCGACGCTTGGCAGGAGGTTTCGAGGCGAACCTTGAATTCCTCGTGGAGGAAACTCTGGCCTGATGCCGTATCCGCCCGAGACTTCGAGGGATTCAACGTGGGCGAAGCTGGTGCTGCAGATTCAGAAACAGTTGACGATCCTGAAACTGTTTTGGAACCAGATCTTGACAAGATCGTTTGCACTCGCAAAGTCCATGGGCTGGTCGTCGACGAGGACGACATCAATGACCTTCTCGAGGAGCACCAAGAGGAGCTTACGACGGATGACCTGAAGGAGTTGGAGGCCATGCAACATAACGTCATTCAAGAGGAGTTCTCTAGAAGCGGCGAGGAGGTGGAGGACAACCCTATGACAACAGCAGAAATTAAGGATGTTCTAGCTGCTTTTCATAAAGTGCAATCGTTTGTAGAAAAAAAACACCCTGAAAAGGCTCACACAGGTTGTATGCTTGCGCAGTTCGATTACGTTTGCCTGAGTCGTTTCAGGAACATTGTGAAAAGTAGGCAGAAGCAATCTTCCTTGGATAGTTATTTTTTAAAGAGGCCTTTAGTATTAGCAGGAGTAAGTAAAAAGGAAGAACCAAGTGATATTAAAAAACAGAAAGTTGAAAGTGGTGATGAAGTTGAAATTTTGTTACAGTTTTGTTAATGTGTTTCATAAATTTTAGTTTAGTTTCCCTTAAATTTTTTTGTGTTTCGTGAAGTTTAGTGTACGTATGTATCTGCCGTTTGTCTTCCTCCTCTGTCGCCACTTTCGGAAATAGCCTCACTCGAAAGGTAAGCTTCCACATTTTACCTCATACATACAGTATTTCTTGTATACCATGTACACTAATACACTTTATTTACTGGTAATTAGCAGTACGTTATTAATTTAGGTATTGAATGGTCCAAATTGTTGTAGTATTTCATTGTTTATAGGTCAATTTAGCTTTATTATGAAATTTACTGGGCTGTTTTTGGAGGGCTTGGAATGGATTAACCATTTTACATGTAAAATGTGGTCCTAGATATGAAAACCTCATGATACGAAAGGCGCCTTGGAACGGATTAATTTCGTATCTTGAGTTACCACTGTACTTAAGATATTAATAAACATTACCTTAATTTAATTTATCTAGCCCTAAATCCCCAAAAACCGCCCTAAATCCCCAAAAACCGCACCAAATTTTACCACATTGGCAACCCTGTTACCTCCTGTTCTGTCCACTAGTTGGCAACGCTGCCGTTGACAGTTACAAAACCTTCCCTGAAAATCAGTTGTTAACGAGCGGCCGTGTTGTTTACATCACGGCCGCTCATTATAAATTTCCTAAACCTTTTGGTGCCTTTAAAGCTCTCATTAATTGTTAATGTGACTCTATGTTAATTACCACTCACGTATTACATCCACGAAATAGTGAATTAACTTTTATTTCTACTGTGGTATTTATACGTATTATATTACGAATTTTTGCGCGACCCGGAATTATGTGACCTGTCCAACAGTCCAGTGGATTGACAAGATAATTCGATGCTTCTTTCTGCCAGCAACATCAGGAATTGTCCGGCTTGTGGGACAAGGATGAGTAGTAGGGAGTATTAACCCCATGACATTTGTAGCTTTGTTGTGGACAGGTTTGTGACTTGACTTATCGATCGTTGTGACTTATGTATGCCTTGGTCTGACGAAGACTTGACGACTTGGCCTATATGAAACATTAAAGAATCTTGCAGCGTAACAGATTTATTAAGGAGAAAAATAAATCGGTAGCTAGACCTGTATCTAATGATTTCCTTGATTTGTGCGCTCTTGGTTCTAGCTCTTCGGTTTCGGTATTGTGTGATTCCGATTCCGAATTAATTGATGCTTTGCCACCTGCACAACTGGTAAATAGTGAAGTCGTTTTGATGTTGATTCAAAGGTTTTGGCGATGGAAAACTAGTTGGAAACAAAAGTTTGAAAAATTACAGCTTAGTTTAGCTAGATAGACACATTTCAGCAAAGTTTAACAAGCTGTCGGAGAATTTTGAAGAAGCTTTTACTAGAATGTCTAACACACTTTTTAGATTCATTTTCAGCTCCTCGTCAGGTACCTGTCGACAGCACCATGGGTAACGGTGCGACAGATACCCCGGCTTGTGAACCTCGTCGTGGCGAAGGCCTAAGGGGGATCCGGTCCGGGCAGGTGCCTGACGATTCTTTACCCAATATGTCCCCTGTTAGTCCCGTAACAGTGCCAAAGGGCGCTTATTTAGGAGAAGGGGGGAGGGGTATTAGTGTTAGACCTAAGATAGCTAGTCGTCAGGATCTTACTTCAGGGGAAGTTTCTCAGTTAGGATCTGATGATGATGATGACGTGGATTCGCTAAACTTTTGAAGGTGATCGGGGAAGGGAAGAGGAAGCTCTCTTCTCTTCTACGACACCGGAGAGGAGTTTACCAGGTGGCGGATGATACTTCATTCTCTCGACCACCCCAACCAAATCCTGATTTTGTCCGACTTTCGGGTCAACCTTTGCTTTCCGAGGCTTCGGTCTCTTTCTCAATCGAAGACGTTATTGCCATGGAGTCTGTTATGAGCCCCTTACAAGAAGCTCAATCCTTCAATATGTGGGTCCTCGGAGGTCTTTTAATGCAGAATGAGCTTGCCGCTTCAATGCAGGCCTTTCTTGTTTCTCTAAGGCGTAGCCTGTATCAGAGAAGCCGTTTGTTGTCCTCTTCTCCTTGGCGATTCCCTATTTGATATATCTTGAGTTTTCGAAGGAACATCAAGGTGATGCCTCTTCCCAAGCTCACTGGGCCTTATCAAGGGCTTTTTCCTCTGGTCTTCCTCCCGTTCCTTCAAGGAGTAAGTGTAAGTTTAGTGCCAGATTCGTACCTTCTGCTCCAGCCCAACAACCTCCTCCTTCTGGCTCGTTTTTCCAGAGTTCATCTCAGGTTTCTGGCGCCTCAGCTTCCTCCTCTGGTGGTCACTCTTTGAAACACTGGAGAGGTTCTTGGCGTTGCTCTAAGGGCAGGGGAAGAGCTCAACCTCCAGGGGGACCTCCTCCTTCTTCTTCTTCCTTGCCTCTGCGTAAGAATTTTCGAAAGTAGGAGTCATTACCTCTCCCGGAGACCACAGTAGGAGCTTGTGTCTCGCCATTGGTCAGCTTGGCTGGAGAGAGCAGTGGATGCTTGGGTGGTGGAGGTCCTGAAGGTAGGTTTGTGAGTTCCCTTTTGTTTTGAGACCTCCACTTTCCAATCGTCCTCTCGAGTTCAGCGGTTATTCCCTGCACTCAATCTGGGGTCAAGCCTTGGAGAAGGAGCTTTCGGCTGTCTTGGAGAAGGATGCCATAGAGCGAGCTCCTCCTCCTCCCGGGTTTTACTCACGGGTGTTGTAGTTCTAAAGGCCTCGGGTGCCTGGCGCCCCATCATAGATCTTTCGGTCTTGAACACGTTCATTCTTAAGTCCAAGTTCCGAGTGGAGACTGTTCAGACTGTTCTTTCATCCGTCAGGATGGGGGACTGGATGATTTCCATCGATCTGAATACGGCCGATTTTAGGGACCTCTCTTCTAAGACACTCTTCCTTGTCTCGCTGGCTGCAGTCAAGAGGGTGGGTGAACTGCAAGTGCACACTTTTCTGGTTGCTAGATCTGGACAAGACATGATTTTGTCATACCTTCCCGAATTTGTCGTAAAGACTGAATCGTCTGATAATCCCATTCCCAGGTCTTTCGTGCTGAAGTCGCTGGTCGACTTTGTCGGTAATTTAAATGAGGAATTAGTTCTTTGCCCTGTTAGGGCGCTCTCATGCTTTTTACGACGGACGAAGGACATTCAGGGTCGTCCCCATCATCTGTTTGTTTCACCCCGAAATGTCAAGAGACCTATATCAAAGAATGGTGTATCCTTTTTTCTCAGAGATCTTGTTATTAAAACTGATGGTTCGGCTGCCTGTGAGGGCCAGACGCCGAGAGCACACAGTATTAGAGCAGTTGCTACACTAGTAGCTTTTATGAAGAACGTCACAGTCGCCAAGGTGCTTGAGGCGGCAACTTAGCGTTCTAATTTTTTTTTTTTTTCTTTTTCTTTTTTTACTTGAGGGATATATCTATAGTTCTAGGCGACCTTCGTTCCTTGGGCCCGTTGATGATGGCAGGACAGGTCGTCAGACAGGAGAATTAGGTAGTCTTCCTGTTTTACGTTGGTTGCTACCTGTATATTATTTTTTCATTTTGTTGTATATATTTTTTTTTTTACATTATAACTTACAGCAGTTTTTGGTTTAGTTATAATGGGAATTAGGCAGTTTGGTATTTAGGTGTTGTTGATGACAAGGACTAGCTGCTTGACAACTCATGCTGCTTCCATTGTCAGAGTGACATGGGACCAGCCACTGGGTTGTCGGCACTGGCGACTATGCTTCCCCCAAAGTCGATGTCGACCTAGGACTAGCCACTGGTTCACTTGTCCTGACGACTCACGCTTCTTCCATTGTCCTTCTGGATAGGGAGTTAGTCGATGGATCGCCTGCTGTCATCTGGTGACTCGTTCACCATCTACTTTTTCTCACCTGTTTTCTCGGAGTCAGACACTCGTGCGAGATCAGGCGACATTTAGTAGCCCTGAGTTTCTTGTTGAAGACGTCGGTTGCGTTGATACACCCTCCGATGATTGTTTAACATGAGACCAGGTTGGACTGCCGGCACTCATCCTTCGGGACTGAGTCGCCTTTTTGCTCCGCGCTCCTTTCTCTTGGCACCAGAAAGCTAGAGTCAGGAGTTGCTCAAGAGCCGATATCGCTGCTGGCGACTTTGGGTTGCGTTGATGTACCCCCAATGTTTGCTTAGCTTTGAATTGCCCAGGCAGTCCAGGCACTCATCCTTCAGTTAAAGAGTTGTCAATACCCGATCCTCTCTCTTGGCGCCAGACATTTGTGAGAGAGCAGGTGTCGTTGTAGTGCTTGATAGTCATCAGGGTGCAGCCTTGCTGTCCTCTTTTTGTCTGACTGGTCACCTGGTCAGTCACCTGACTTTAGTACAGACTGACTGACTATACACTTACTCCTTGTCCTTTACTACCGCAGTTCTGCGGCATTAGGGTAGGAGACTTGGAGTTCTTAGTATCTTAGACCTCGGGTTGAGTTTTTTAACTGCCTATGATATATATTTCTTTGATTGTTTTATGTCCTATTCTGTCCGAAGGGGAAATTGTACTCAGATTCCCTCCTCCTTTTCAATGTGGTTAATCGGGCTTGATAAATTATATTAAGGTAATGTTTATTAATATGGAATTTTTATTCTAAAATTAATATTAATGATACTTACCTTTATAATTTATCTAGTCCCACCCATCCTACCCCACAATCTGCCTATCACGATTGATTATCAGGGAAAATTTTGTAACTGTCAACGGCAGCGTTGCCAACTAGCGGACAGAATAGGAGGTAACAGGGTTGCCAATGTGGTAAAATTTGGTGTGGTTTTTGGGGATTTAGGGCTAGATAAATTATACAGGTAAGTATTATTAATATTAATTTTAG
The DNA here is from genome assembly GCF_015104395.2 of Macrobrachium nipponense. Taxonomy (NCBI): domain Eukaryota; kingdom Metazoa; phylum Arthropoda; class Malacostraca; order Decapoda; family Palaemonidae; genus Macrobrachium; species Macrobrachium nipponense. Next base: position 46,402,883 of record NC_087211.1, on the reverse strand, counting down.
AATAAAAATTCCATACTGAGTGCCCAAAACCTATAACAGTAATAAACACTCAGAAATCCATAAAATTGCCCCAGTAGATGGAAAATAAGGCTGACTTGAAAAGGGAAACGGAAATACCTTAAGAACCTCGTGCGGAACACTGAAATTTACAGATTGTTAAAATGGTTACTGTTAAAAGAACACAAACAGCACAGCGGTATAAGAGAGTAAAGTCAACATATGTCGCATGATGAGAAGTAAAAATGGATTCACAGATATGATGTGAGCCAGTTGGATGTGGTCTACCCAGAAGCTGTATTTTGCAGGTACAGAGTTATCTTTAGTACATTTTTCAACTAAGGTTCCTTGTTAACAACAGCTTCTTTTGATGAAACTGGGCATTTTTCCAATTACTAAAGGGGGTAAATTTTGAGTAATGGGTTTGTTGTTCAACAAAAATTTGATGGAAGAGTTCGTTGCTGCTAAATCTGTATAAGAAAAGCAAACTGGAAGAGGTGAAGTCTTTTGTGGTAGAGGACTGGATCTTAGAAGGACAAGAACATTTTTACTACCCAGGAATGAAAGGCGCCTCAGTGGCATGATCAGTATGGCCTTGGCCTGCCACCTCGGTGGCCGCGAGTTCGATTCTCAGGCATTCCATTGAGGTATGAGAGATGTGTATTTCTGGTGATAGAAGTTCTCTCTCGACATGGTTTGGAAGGCACGTAAAGCCATTGGTTCAATTGCTGAATAACTACTGGTTCCATGCTACGTAAAAACATACAAACAAACAAACAAACCTAAGCATGAAATTTGGATTGTGGAGCAGGTATCAAAATATACCAGTGAACAGAGCAAAGATTTATGATGCCTAAACCATTTTAAATCTTTACATCAGAAACTTTTGTATGAATGAAGTAAATAGAAATAATTTTAGAAAGGTGTGACCAAGAATGTTAGGTGAGGAGTAGCCAGTCTGAAAAGTGGTTTATGTGGAAGTAAAAGGATCTAGACCTACTGGAATGTGTAGGAAATCTTGATAAAAGGACAGACACAAAGACTTTAGACCAGATAGGAATTCAGGCAGAAGGTACCCAAGAGACACATGTTGAGAGAGCTCAATTTATGGCGGTCCCCCATAAAGGGAAAAGCTGACATGTACAAGATAGTAATGAGAATTATTCTTGCAAAGTTGCTGTATTAAGAACTAACCTTAACACTTCAACTTTGCATGCAAGAATAATTATAAACAATAGTAATAGTCATTAGTAACAATACTAATACGTAGTTATGGTAGAGTTATGAGCTATATATCCAAGATAGTTATCAGTGACATTGTGTTTTTCCTGTCTATATTCAGACAAGTCTCATACAATAGGGGGTTTGGTTATGAGTCTCCAAGTCTATTGTCATGTATCATGCTATTTTTGTATGTGCACGTACTTTACATGGTAGCTAATAGTTGTCTTATCGTTAATAGCCAATGGATAGAGCTAGCATGGGTAAGATTTCTTCGCCCAGAGTCACGTTTGTTCCAACACTTGTCTTCAATGTCTTCATGGAAAAATTTTCCGCCAGACATTGGTTTGATCGCATAGACAATCGTGTGATCTTGGGTGCCCTTCCCTTCAGAAATATGACAAAGCAGGTAAGCCTATTGGAGTTTTGCAACTAGTACATCTTGATATGCAAGTTTGCCTTTTGCTGTGGATAGTGTATGTGCTTAATATTATTAAAATTCCTTTGCCCAATATTTATTAGGAAGAAGTATTATTGTTGGGATCTTACTTCTTTTTCAGTTAGTGAGAAAAGGAAGTTGTCCGAGGTGTTATTTTCTATGAATGAGGACCTATGAGCTAAAGTTTCTTTCAAACATGGAAGAGGTAAGTTAGCCCTAATACAATATTTTAAATGTTAATTGCTAAATATTATATAAGTAACTTACCAAGTACTAATTACATAGCTATAGTTTCATCTAGTACAGCAGCTAAAACTTTGAAATTTGTTGTAGTGATTCTTTTGTTTTGGTGTCAGAACTAGCCCGCCCACTTTCAGGTAAAAGAGAAACGACTCAGCAAAGAGCTTAGATTGTTTCTGCCAGCTTACGACAAAGGGTGTGAGCTTTCATGTATTTTTGGAATTCATTACTTTGCTAGTTGACAGTTTGAGACAATTGGCTTACAATTGGTGAAGTATATTGCTTTTTTGGTAGCCTTCAGCAATTTATACAGTGATAGGTTTTCTTAGAAAGCCGAATTTTTAACAATTTGACTTCTTTTTTATTGAGAGTTATTTTTATTTTTTCAGTCAGTTATTAAGACTTTTTGGTAGGTGACTACTTTGACCATGTCTGATGCAAGTACTACTACATTTGGTACTCATTATTGGAGCAAAGGCTGCAATAAGAGGTTGACTTCAGTGAAATAGGACTCTCACACCGTTATCACGAATTGTAGGGGTCAAGTCTATTCTATAGAGTTGGAAAGTCTTAAATTCTCATCCACTAAATTCGAAAGGGACAGGAAGAAAGGCAACTGTTAGGTATGATAAAAAGACTCCAGTTAGTCAGGAATCTGCTAGGTCTTCTGGTAGTATTGATGCCTATTGTATCTTGCTTCTTTAATGTCCCCTATTCCCAGTTCTCCAGCTGTACACACAACCTATCCTTTTACCTACCCTGGCTCCCATCTTCTGACCCCCAATGTACTGCCAGCCTCATGACAAGATTGTCAATCAAAGTGTGGGTTGATCATGGATTCTATGGCCCAATTTGGGGCTTTGGTTCAAACCCTTATGGACCAAGTAAGTAAAGTGAGTGCTAATAGTGCAAGTTCTCCTAGGCAAAGGTCCATGGTACATTCCCCTAAAACTGGGAGACTGGGAGAAGTCATACCAGAGGCCTAAGGAAGGTCATTGGGGTCTGCCCCACAGGTAGTCAGCCCCTCTGTGGCACCTGATGTCAGGTATCAGGGAACAACAGACAGCCAGTGGAAAGGCATCTTTTCAGAGGTGTATCATCTTTCCTCTAGCTCAGGGGGATCTAGCCTTGAACAGTGGTGTTTCAGTGATGAGTCAAGGCCATTGAAAAGGCCTGCAATGGATGTATCCTGCACTCCTTATGTACCTTGCAAGAAAGTCAGGGACTCTGAGCCTTCCTACAGTTTGTGGAACAGCCCAGAGCATTTCTCAACAATGTTCAGAGGAAGAGCATCAAGTTTTACTGCCCAAACATTCATCTTTCACTCCCACAGAAACAAGCACTAAGTGGCCTCTGTTAGGTGCTGGAGTGTCTGAGCGCCCACTATTGCCTGAGCTTTCAGAAGCTCCTGAGCACCCGTAGCACCCATATGTACCAGAGACCATTCAGCACCCAATTGCCCAGTCTCCTTTTCTAAGTTCTTGGCACCAGCTCCAGCTTTTTGACATCTGACTCCTGCTCCTTTAGTGTGGATTGTCATTGCTCTCATTCAGCAGGAATTAGGTGACATTCCAGGCTTTTTGAAGGAGCCTACCCCTGCTGCTAAGTCTGTTATGGAGTTATCCTTAACCCCTTCTTTACCGGGTGGGTGAGCAGAATGTAAACATTGCGTTCGCTGCCGATCCGAATCTCTCGCTAGTGTCCCTTGTACAAGGGACACTGGTGGTTGGTGAGAAAACTATAGTCTTGAATAGTAATTCGGTCTTACAGAATGTTGGTATATCCACCTGGAACATGCACATAAAGTATTATCAAAATAGAACAGTAAATAAGCACGTAATAACAAAAAAAAGAGCAACAACTAATGCAAAAGCCCTGCCGATAAATATGGAAATCGCAAATTTTATAGTATATCTCTCAAAAATGGGCGGATGTCGTTTTCTAAGATTAGTTTCTTTCATCAACAGAAAACAACTTTAGGGGTATATCAGGGGTATCTAAACTAATTTTCAAGTTTCTTGTCCTCAGAAAAAATCGCATTTTGCTTTTCTCTGGTTTGGTTTTTTATATATAAAGTTACTATAAGCTTTACTTTTTACCTTTTTACTCATTTATCTGGTGTTCATATCTTTTATTTGTAAAATTTAATAAGTGAATAAATAAATAAATACAGTAAAATGATGATGCAACTGGTTTTTATACTTAGGTAGAAGCTATTACATGTTTACGTTGTCTGGTTTTGTGATTTTTGTTGAGACGCAGTTCATCTGTCACCTACACACTACTATAACAGTATAATATTTTTTTGCGTTCATCATACGTCTGGCATCGTGTCATACTGTTTATTTTGTTCCAAACTCTTCAAACCGAAATTACAGAATGATTGGAAGTCCCTATCTGAAAAGAGGAGTTTTGGTGGTACTTTTCGTACCACCTTTATGCACCCGCGGCGGTGTAGTAGACTTGAATGGTGGTACCCGCCTACCTCCAAACAAACTTTCGGTAATGAAGAGGTTAACACTAGTGTCATCTGTTGAGGAGGATTTGGATAAGGTGATTTAGATGAAGAGTTTCATCCTTTGGCATATGCAGCTCTTCTGCTTTTCCTGCTTCATAATTTTTCTGATTTTATTTTTCACCAGCAGCCCTGACCTCACCTGCATCCACTTTCCAGATGATAAGTCAACCTCTTGGGTCACCCAGGTTGCCCAAGATGGTGCTCTCTGTTTCAGCAAGAAAGGTGCTGAGCGAAGTAGAGAATTGGCTCTCAGACGAGGGAGCAAGGGAAGGGTTCATTCAATTACCCCATGTTTAGCAGAAGATATTTATCTTATGCCACTGGAGAAGCTCCTTCCTTGGGTGCCACTGCCTCCTCCCAAGTGGACTTCTCTGGGCTCATTGACTCCTCGCGTGTATCTGCCTTTTTGTCGGTCAAAGTAATGTTTTCTTCAGCTGAACTGGATCATTGGCTTAGGAATATGTTCAAGGTGTTTGAAGTAGTCAGTTTTTTGGATTGGTTGGTGGGCTCCCTTGCACAAAAGATACAGGACCACCCTTCTTTACCTGTGGAGTTTGTCTCAGACTTACTCAATGTCCTTTCTAATGCTGATAAATGCATTAGAGATGGGTCTCTGGCATTGGCCTCTTTCTGTGCAATGGGTCTTTTGAAGAAGAGAGAACTTTGGTGTTCATACGCCACCAAAAGAGTCACTACGGTTCAGAAGTCTGTGCTTTTCTTCTTCTCTCTAGTTCATGAGTATTTGTTCCCACAGTCGACTGTTAATGAGACTGCATCAGAATTGCAAAAGAAGCTTACTCAGAACTTCTTGTCTAAGTCTTCAAGGCTGCCAAAGGAGCTTTCCCCCTTCAGCACCAAGTATCTATTTCACATAGGTAGACAGAGGTCTTCATCTAGGCCTCGAACAAATGTCCATTTTTTGTCCCGATCCATCAAGAAGTCCTCAGAGAAATCTTCCTCAAGGAAGTGAAGACCACATCCTTCGTGCCCCAGTAGGTACCAGGATCCTTCTCTTTTGAGAGAAGTGGAGTGAGAAAAGAGCAGAGCAGTGGATCGTGGAAAGTTCTAAGATAGGGCTACTCTGTCCCATTAAAGTAGAAACCTCCATTAGTCCATCATCTTGATTACCTATTCTGTAGACTCAGAGAGGTTTTCAGCCCTCTTGGAGGAAGTTTCCTCCCTCAAGAAGAGGGAAATAGTTAGTCAATTATGTGAGCTCGGAGGGTTTCTACAAGTGTCTCTTTGTATGAAACTGGCATTGGTAGCAATTGTGTGTACATTTGCAAATAAAAGAAAAAGTGTTTGACAGGGCTATGTAAATTTTGGAAGTAATGATTTCTCTGAGAATTGATACGTTTTCTTTTCAACACTAGTTTTTGCTTGGTTTCAGTCTGATTGTACATAAAACAATCAAATAAACAGACTTTATTATTAGGTGTGGTAACTTGTGAAATATTTGTTGTTGTGTAGGTTAACAGATAATGGTAGTGGTGGTTTCATTTGGATTTAGTCAGTTAGTTGGTGCATTTTATTGTCTGTGTGTTTGGGAGGAGGGAAATTACCAAATGCTTATAGTTGTGTGGGGGTTAGGTAGGGAAAAGTATAGTAGTATGAGTTGTTTTTGTTTCTTTTTTCATTTAAGATGTTCATATGAATGTCTGTGCCAAAGGTTAGGTAGTTTGTTATTATATTGTACTCAGTCTTTTAAAATTTTAAATCCATAAACTAAGCCAAAAACTGTACATACATTGAAGGGTTACATTGTAATGCTAATGCACCTTACTAACACTTTTTATTTACCATTGTTTTTGGGTTACAAACATTTTAACATAATCAAACCTTGCTGTAATTATATTGGAGTAAATTTCAGCTCTTATGCCACAGTGATTAGACTGGTTAGGAAAGACGAATTAGGGTATAGTACATATTTGAAAAAAAAAAAATCTTTTGTACATATACTATTTGGTATTTTTTGATAGATTTGGCCATTTTTTTAAACTTATCAGCAATGCACAGTCTGTGTGCAAACATTTTATTTAAACTTAGGCTAGCCAAGCTTATGCTTGTTGATGCTATATCAGCTTGGACTAGCTTAGACCAGGCTTGTGTGTGATAGCTTCGCCATGAACTGGAGCCTTCGGAATTTGTAGAGTTTTCCCCATCCCAAAAATAACTTCATACTTCACTACATGATGCACTGTACTAGATTGCTTTGTTCAACCTTTCAGAGAACCTGCCTTCTCATGTAGAATGCAGAGTAGCTTTTATAGGCTTATTGTGGAGCGAAAAAGTAAGCTACATTTCACAATATCAAATAATTATCTATAAGTAAGTTATGAATAGGATAAAAGAGAGAAACCTCAGGAAAGCACCTCTAAAGATACAATAGGATGTCTTGCCATTACTAGAAATATTAAATACTATAGTGACAAATGTTATCCCTTTGGCTTTGCAGGAGTGGGCAGCTGTAGGTGTTAGCTTTCTTCAGCTGAGTACTACCGAATATTTTGAAGCTCCTAGCATAGACAAACTTCAGCAGGGAGTTTGATTTTATAAAAGAATTTGATGAGAATGGAAAATGGACATGTGTATGTTCACTGCAAGGCTGGAGAACTAGGAGTGGCTACTCTGGTTGCGTGTTATTTGATGGCTGTAAGTAAAGTTTTTCTGTTTATCATTTTGTGGAAGTGCAGTAATTTAAGAATAAGGCTCAACGTACCCATGGTACTTGATATTTTTAGGATTGTTGTACCTGAATATATAATCATCCAGCGACCATGTTTCTTTCATAGTCTTCTATTTTGAGTTTTTGTGTATTAATACCATTGGTGTCTAGGAAAACAATGCCACAGTGATTAGAAATAACTTTTTAACATCCTGTTGGCTAAAAGATCTCATAAAACTACCTTTTGAAGTGAGTTTCTAAATTAAATATTTATTTAAAAGGTTGTTTGCTTTCATATTCACAGTACTAGTACATAATAGGTTTTTAGGACCTTGACTTTATTTGAGTTATCTTGTTTCCCTTGGGTTTCACTACAGAAAGAAAAAGGAGTGTAATATACATTGCTCTATTTCATATGATAAAAATTCAACATCAATCTGGTTTCAAAATCTGCAAAAAAAAAGGAAAAAATATGGAAAATTTTACTTATAAAAACATTTGAGAAACGGTTGCTATTTTGATAAGCTTGTCTACCTGCATTATCCAGATGTCATTAAAATATATTTAATTGATATCCCATGTATCTGAATATGACAGATTATTTTCATTAGCAAATCAGTTACACAGCTTTTCATTAGCAGTATAATTAAAACCCAGATTATACCAGGTTGTACTAGAAAATGGCTTACCACATCTTTGCTGGTCACTGGGCTGCCTTATAATGTATTTGCTAGCAAGCAGAGTTGAATGACCTACCATCAGCTGTTGTCACGGGGCACATTCTCATGATATTTCTTCACAGAACTGGCCTATATGCCAAGTATGTCAGTTTCTGAAGGGTTGCCAATTCGTTTTCAGTTGTGTACAGATGGTATTAGTTGAATGAGACTGTAATCTGCCAAGTTACCATTTTCACAGAAATGTTTCTCTCTTCCTAGGAGAAACTTCTAATCTTTTGCTTATCCTTGTACTACAGTACAGAAGGTACCATTCTACTTTTCCTATGACATCTATGACATTGCTGTGTAGTGCTATTTTCTCATTTACAATTTAGTACTATTGTATGGAGTCTTGTGATAGACAACTATATTGCAATACACCCCCTGAACACCTGAAATAGCCCTGGTCACTTACCAGCCCGAACCATCATTTATTAAAAATTTACCAAATCTTGGTTAAAATAAACGATCAGTGTTGCCAATCTCCTGGCAAACACCCTCGTTACCTAGTTACCAGCCCACCGCTAGTAGCCTGCCTCACGGGCCGGTCACACCTGCCCTCTCACGTCAATCACTTATCGTTCGCGGTGGAGTACAGATGTATCCACAGCGAACTCCTTTTTGGTCTTGCCCGGCTTTCATTTGCACCTTTGATTTGATTGATTTTGGTGACGAATTACGCATTCCTTTGGATTACGTTGGATTGCTCTTAATACCTTGTCATTAAGACATTGATTCTGCCAAAGGAAGAAAACAACACAGGCTACGACAACGACTACTGGCTACTGCGTCCTCGGCCACGACATCACAGAAACGACGAGCGGAAGTTCAACAACGTATCGTCTTTGCCAACAATGCAAGAAAAAGGATGAGTACCCTATGACACGATAGTCATTGCCTTATGCGTAATGTAGGCCTGTTCAATATAATGTAAGACCAGATGTTTGGAATGTCAGGAGTGGTCTTTGGACCAGATGTTAGGGTATCTCAAACATAGGAAAGGTCTCGTATTAAGAAGTAACTGTAGGCAGGAAGAGACTAACGTAGATCAAGATAAAGACTTAGAGACAGTGCTCTTTAAGAGACTGAGAGTACGCTGACATCGAGTATGACATCTCTGTTACCGATTTTATGTCAAGATTATGTGAGGATAGATCGAGCAATAGGGATACTAAAATTACTAATCGTTCTTTTCCAGCTCCCCTGCCTGTTCCAGAATCAGCCCTAACCGGTGCTGGGGGTTATGGGGATCCGGAAGCCCACAGGGCAGGATCTGCGTCCCCCTGGCGCGGAGCAGGCAGTGTGGCAGCAGATTCCCCTTCCCTCGATGTGTAAGTTCTCAGGATGATAAAAACTTAGGTCAGATATAGACGAGTAGGGATAATAGGCTAACATAGTGTTTAGTTTAGGAAGAGAGTGCAGGCTTCTTTGGGTCGGTTTTCTATTAAAAGTAGTAGTTTAGAGGCACAGTGTCCTTAGAGCATCTTTAGGCTTTTTCCTGCTTCGAGTTCCGTTGCATCAGAAGCTTTTAGGCCAGGGTTGGTCTTTCAGATATGCTCCTTCGTCTTAAGGTTACTTTCCTCTACGTATACGATACGATAATTGTTAATATCAAGTAATTCTCCGTTCAATGCATATTGACTTACGATATTCAGTATGAAGAGAAAATCGAATAAATAACTACGGTTAGCCTAGTGTTCACGATGATATATCGTATGCATATTCAGTAGCCTAGCCTAACCTAAAGTATTCGCTGTACAACATATCGGTAGTTATGTTTATATGGCTAACGCTGTAGGCTTAGGGCATTCTGACTTCGGATAATTCAATACAGGGGTGTAATTGACAAAACGAACGAGAATCCGATCTGAGGATAATTAATATTGAATGTAATCGAAACAGAATGAAGATGGAAATTCTGTCCGACTAAAGCATTATAATTGTATTATGTGTATCATATATTGGCGTAGTATAAACACTAAACTTCGGCAGTCATTCACGCTGGAATCAGCGGATGACGAATACGGGTTGCGTCGCCGTATCCATCTCATTCTCTCTGATTGACTAAAATGACTAACGTAACAACACTCTCACTTATGCCAAGTTGTACAAACGTCTTAAGGAGACGTGTCTTCAACTATGTTGACATTTAATATAGTCAATGAGGTATCTATCTTGGGGCATATAATCAGATGTCAGATATAAGGAATTTGTATGTATGACGTCTTCATACGTTTAACAGACTATTGCCGTCAGTATTTACATTGAGCTTATGTCAATTACAGTTACAAATTATTACCAGTCGTATTATCAAATTACAATAACTGAAATTAATATTAGGCCTAATAAGTTAATTAATATTACCTTTAAATATATTTTATTACTTTTCAATTAAATTACAATACACTAGCTTGTCGTCAAACAGCACTATTGTAAGGAGGTGTGGTTTAGACAGACAAGGATGCGGCTAGTCTATTTTTTTTTTTCTCCTTGGCTTCAGATTCAACCATATCACTTGGTCTCGGCAAATGTTTTTGTCCTTAGTTAGCATATTAATGAATATCTGGATACTTAACTTATGTAACGAAGTCATACTGTTCGTCTTACGATGTAATTTAAGACCAAAATTTGACTGATACGTCTCATTGGAAGCTAGTTTTTCCCTCTCGGGTTAGATGGCGTTAAATTTAGGATTCCGTTCGTTTTTCACTCGTTTTCATAGGTATTACGAACCTTACACTTTATATACGTTATTAATCCTTTGTCTGTGTGAAAACAATAGTAATGAGCTCTTTCATGCTATTAGTTTCTTTTACCACGGCTGCGTTGGAATTCATACAAAAGCTCGGGACTTCTGTCCAGGTTGCTGATGAACGTAATTTTGCCTTATTAGCTTCAGCTGCATTTATAACATGAATACAGTAATTACCGTCCCACGCGGATGAATACAATAACGGATGTTGCTATCGGATTCGATTACTGTCACACGCTGATCAATACAATAAAGTGATGTTGTTATAGGAGTCGATCGCATTAGCAACAAGTTCTCGTTCGGTTGTTCATAGCTGTACGGAGTTATACGAGTATTATCGTTAAGATAATACCCTTTTAACTTGCTGCAATTTGCGGAGGTGGAGATATTGACGATCGTAATTTCTCTCTCTCTCTCTCTCTCTCTCTCTCTCGTCTCTCTCTCTCTCTCTCCTCTCTCTCTCTCTCTCTTTTTCCCTGATTTTATCTCTCTCTCTCTCTGATTTTATATTCTCTCTATCCTAGACGATTGTGTTTTCTCTCTCTCTCTCTCTCTCTCTCTCTCTCTCTCTATCTCCCCCTCTCTCTCTCTCTCTCTTTCTTTTCTGATTTCATATTCTCTCCATATTCTCTCATCCTATTTTCCAAGCTCTCCTAACACTGGACTCATTGTGCAACAGAGGTTTTTCTTCCTTTCACACCTTTTCAAACTTTCTCAATTTCCTTCAGCGCTGACTGACCTCATAGGTCCCAATACTCGGCCTTTGGCCTAAATTCTATTTTTAAACCCAACAATCTTGCTGTCTGAGTTAGTATTAGAGTAGGGAGCGACTATTAGGAATATGTATAAGGTATTCATGATATGATATATCACAAGAGGATTTTAAGTATAGGGCAGATAGGAAAGAACATGTCTAGGTCTATCTGAGGGTATTCTTTCAAGTGCCAACCAGGCAGAGTACAGACAGGCAGGTACAACACTACAAGAGGACATCACTACGATCGACGACACCGTCGCAGACGCACCGATGGACATGGTTGTCTCCTCCGACATGAGAGGGCCTAAGGCCACATGGGAGGTCTTCAGTTAACCTCCATACATGAGAGGCCGAGAGCCACATGGGAGGTCTTCAGATTCCCTATACATGAGAGGCCGAGAGCCACATGGGAGGTCTTCAGATTCCCTCCATACATGAGAGGCCGAGAGCCACATGGGAGGTCTTCAGTTTTTTCCTCTACTCAGGTGAGGCACATAGCCAGCTGAGAGGAAACAGGTTTGTATCCCTTCCGCACTCAATGAGTTTTGACCTTAGGTAGTAGAGGTGCAGGGAGTTTTTCCCTCCACATATGGCAGGCCTAGAAGGCCACACATCGGAGATTAGCTTGGACGAGTGACAAATGAACTTGAGACTGACTCGCGTACTCAATTATATTGACTGACAACTAGTACAGTGGAGGGCCGGGCAGATTTGATTCCCACCTCCAAATTAATGTTGTTAATCGGGCTAGTTTCAGGTGTTCAGGGGGGTGTATTGCAATATGAATGTTTTTATTGTAAAAACTAATATGTAATACCTACCTGAACACCTGAATGATTCCCACCCTCCTCCCCTCTCATACAGAGTTATTGAGTTATGATTGACTGAGAGGGCAGGTGTGACGGCCCGTGAGGCAGGGCTACTAGCGGTGGCTGGTAACTAGGTAACGAGGGTGTTTGCCAGGAGATTGGCAACACTGATCGTTTATTTTAACCAAAGATTTGATAAATTTTTAATAAATGATGGTTCGGGCTGGTAAGTGACCAGGGCTAGTTCAGGTGTTCAGGTAGGTATTACAATATTAGTTTTACAATAAAAACTTCATTTTGTACACGTTTAATTACAGTTGAAAGCTAGAGGGGATACAGTATTCATGTATGCTACTGTATGCATTCTATTTCTTTCATTGACTTCATTTCTTTGTATATTTTATATGCACAGGATATGATCTCACCATGAAACTAGAATTATTAATTGACTAGATGTTAAGTGATTCTTTTAACTTATCTGAAAGTTACTTCAGAACTTTAAAAACAAGTATGAAGACTGGCCTGTTGTATATTCTTTATAATGAACAAAGGTCTTTCCTTGTTGGTTAACAGTGCTCTCCATCAAGTATTAATGCCATATGCAATATTGGAAGTTCTAGAAGCTTACACTCTCCCATACTGACTCAAAACATTTTGCTTTATCTTTTAACTGCATAATAAACATTGACAATTTTTACTTTTTTTCTAAATTATCTTCTTATTCCCTCCTAGGAGCAATTCAAGTTACATAACAGTACTACGTACTCTTTCATCACCATAAGGGGTTACTACACTTACTATGCGCACCTATGCCGTACTCTGTTTTTTTCCATCTGTCCATCCGACCTGTGGTGGGTCGCGCATGGTAACACTGCGTCCCGGGCTTTAATTTAATAGTTACGGCTATGTGGAAGTTTAGGTAAATAAAGGATATCTTGGTGCACATTTGCAACGGAAAAGTGTTTTAATAATTTACTGTATGCGAATTACACCATTAATATTCGAAATAGGATATTATTTAAAGCCTGGGATGCAGTGTTACCATGCGCAAACACCACTGGCGGCTGGACAGATGGAAAAAAAACAGGAGTATAGTGAGACACACTGCTTGTCATCTATTCCCTTTGGTCTCTGCCCGCATACCTGTCCAACTTCTGACTTTATTTTTCTTTTTCTTCAGTTTCAACTTATATTGTATAATGTTCCTGCATGTATTCAAACCTTGGTCGGCTGGAAGTTAATAACCCATATGTAAAGACCTCAGTTTGTATGTTAGAAAAAATACAAATTACTCCTAAAATTTGTAATTTTAAGAACAAAATCTTCAGGCAAGCACCGTAGACAAGACTGTGTTCTTGGTAGGATTTATTCTCATTGGAGAAATGTGGTTAGCTAAGAAAAGACCAAAGGGAACAGGCAAAAGATAAATGGAAAAAAAATGGAGCATGTGGAGGCCCAAGTAACTGCAATAAACCTTTAGTAGTGTCTACATTGTTCTACTAAGCACACTTTGTGATATCACCATACTGAGACTGATGTTTGTCAATACGCTTTTGTTAATCACTTTGTGCAGTTGTGTATGTTAAAATATTTGCTATTACCATACTCAAAGAACAAATGTTTTTTTAAGTATGAATATAAGGATTAACAAAAGATTTACTCCCTGCATACACTTTCTACACTAGTAACCCAATTGTTTAAATGTAAACTATTGGTATACCTCTGGTGTTGGTAAAGTACTTGTATCTGATACCAAAATATTGACAAGTTAAGTTTAGGACACTTCTCTCAGAATTGTGGATAAGTAAATGTTCGCTGTAATGAGATTTGATTTCTAATATGCTGATCTTGATAGAGTTGCAGTCACACACGCTTGGAAGTCTTTCATTCATTTCACTTTTGAGATCTGTAATTTCAGTCCACATGTTTCCCAGAGTCTATCAGTATTTCTGTTCTAAAGGATATGTCTGTAATGATCCAAGGAAGAAGTGAGGTCTTAATTAATTCCTTCAGTTTTATGGGTGGGATTCTTTCATGTTTCCTTTTGCCTGCAGGTTTCATAGGTAACAAAATGAATGCTATTAAAAAACAGGCCGCGTGTTTATAAGTGTTTTTATCAGATCACAATCTCTTTTATCTGGGGAGCTGTAATTAATTGCATTTTTATACATTCAACTTACCTGTCAGATATATACTTAGCTTTAGACTCCGTCGTCTCGACAGAAATTCAAATTTCGCGCCACACGCTACAGGTAGGTCAGGTGATCTACCGTCCTGCCGCTGGGTGGCAGGAATAGGAACCATTCCCATTTTTTATCAGATTCTTTCTGTCGCCGGTACTGTCAATATTGTTGTTGGTACCTCGTGGCTGGAATTCTTTTTTCATCGCAATTGATCTTCTTGACCGACTTTTGGTGACGTACCTGGATCGTTGTATTGGCATACGCTATTGTGGACCGTTTCTTGAACTTGATTTTGGAATTTTCTAAGAATGTCTGACTCGAGTGTTGTTGTGAGGTGTGTGAATGAGGGCTGCAGGGTGAGAATGCCGAAAGCTTCGGTAGATCCTCACACTGTATGCAGGCGTTGTAGAAAGTATGAATGTTCTTTTTCTAACACCTGTAAGGAGTGCGAGAACCTGAGTGCAGAAGAATGGAAGAATCTTACTTCTTATATGAAGAAGCTAGAAAGGGATAGGCTGAGGAAAGCTTCCAAAAGCCGAAGTAGATCTAGGTCTAGCTAACTAGTTTTTAGTTTTCTAGCTTCTTCCCATGATGCATTAATTAATCCTTCTCCCCCCTATTTCTGCCCTTTCACCCATTTTAAATCCTACAGATTCAGCAGCGGAAATTGCGGATCTGAAGGCTACCCTCATAGAATGCAGGTTAAAATGGCGGCATTAGAAGGTAAGAGTGTGATTTAACAGTGGACAGTGATGTGAGTGTCCCCAGTGTAGTGGAGGGGGCGTCTGATCGGCTCTACAACTCTTCCAAGTCTAGACCTCTTCCAAGCTCCCTGGCCCAGAGGAGAAGGAATGTCGAAAGCCGTACGAAGGTTGTAGAGGTTCCCCACCGGTCATGGCGTCCCTTCTTGGCAGGTTCTGTTACGCCCCAGACTGCCAGGGATCGCTGCAGGAAAAGCATCCTTCGCGAGTGTTTTTTCGTCGTCAAGAGTCGCCTTCACCTAGAAGAGGGTGGAAAAGACACGAATCTTTCTCGCCCTTGAAGAGGAGGTGGAAAGCTACGGCGCTTGACTCAAGTCCAGAACACTTTCTGAAGAGGCTTCTTCAGTAAAAAAGAGAATCTTGTTGACTCCAAGTGCTGTAAGGGAATCTCAGACACCTTCCAGATCTCCCTCCCCTCGTTCCGACACGGACAGGGACGGGATGCGACTACTGCTCAGATCCTACAAAAAGTGCAGGAACAGATCTCCTCATTGGTTGGAGTTCTTTCCAAGAAACCTCGTAGGAAAGATAACTCCCTTCCTATAAAGAGGTCCGCGGCGCGCTCAGAGGTACCTCCCTCGAAACGAGAGGTTCCTAAGATTGTTCCATCTTCTCCCAAGCAACGAGCTCCTATAGATGAGTGGTTTTCTTCAGACCCGGAAGAACCATCTTGGCGAGAAGCGCCAGTTAGGACAGAAGCCCTTTCCAGGCAACGAGAACTTTCCGGTAGAAAGGAGAGAATGTCCAGGAACGAAGAAGTAGACGAACTGAAGGACCGTTACATGGATTTTTCTGAGCAAGAGGCACCTTCCAAAGGTGAGGAGCCTATTAGGCGCTCGGAAATGGTCAGACGCACGGAATCTTCTATGGTAACAGAACGTACCAAAGAGTTTCCTTCCAAGCGCTCGGAATATCGCGGACGTTCCGAACTCTCCTTACCCGTGGAAGAACTTTCCATAAGACGTGCGGAACTATCCAGGCGCGTGGAATCTTCCAAGCGCGCAGAATCTTCCAGGCGAGTGGAACATTCCGAATGTTCCAAACATTCCAGGCATGTGGAACCTTCCGCACAGGCGGAACCTTCCAGACGCACGAAAGCTTCCAGACATGATTCGCCTCCCAGGCGCTCGGAACTTTCCAAGCATTCCACTCAAGCGGAAGTTTCCAAGCGCTCGGATCCTTCCGAGCAAGCGGGAACTTCAAAGCGCGGATCGCCTTCAAGACACTTGGGACTTGCCAAATGGGAATCTTTTTGTTTCCGGAAGAGTGGAACAGTCCAAACAAGTGGAACTTTCCAGACGAGAGGAATTTTCCTTACAAGAGGAACTCTACGAGCATGAAGAGCTTTCTTCAAAAGCGGAACGTTCCAGACATGCGGAACCTTACCAGGTAGAATCGCCTTACTTCCAAGAGTTCTTTCTCCTCGAAAGCGACTCCTTCCTCTTTGGGACTTCAGAAGGAAAGATCGGTGATATCATGTAAGAGAATAGAAAGGACTTCCAGCTCTCTTACAAAAAGAACGTAGAGTCTTTTTCCAGCCAGTCCTTCCTTCCGATAGAGGCTTCTCCTAATTCAGAATATGTGCGACCATACGGAGTGTTTGTCCGTTGCAAGGGATCGTTCTCCTTCAGCTGGGCTCGAGCTAGAGGATGTCTCGGAAGACGAAGCCCCAGCTAATGAAGGACTGTCTAATTATAAGACTTTATCCGCACTTCTGCTCCAGGAATACGGAGAATCGCTGAGCCCTGCCGCTCCGCCTTCGCCTCGGTCTCTCTTCGGAACAATAAGCCATATAAGCTGCCTCTTGAAAAGAAACCGGACATTTCAAATGAAGAAGGCTCTCCAATCTGCGGTTTCTTGGATGAATTCCAAGAAAGAACTGGAAAGACTGTCTTCTGTATGTCTCCCTCCAGACTGACAGGTAGAAGACATTTTGGTACAAACGGAGAGAATATGGGTATCTCTTCTGCTTCTGCAGAGTCGGATTTCTCGAGTCTGGTAGGACTCTTCTAGGAGACAAGCCTTATCCTCTGCACGATACTGGAGCATGTCGGAGCATGTCTGATTTGGATCATCTCCTCAAGGGACTCTTCCACGTGCTGGAGGTTTTTAATTTTTTAGACTGGTCCCTTGGGGTAATTTCTAAGAAGTCTCAAGAATCAGAAAGTCTTAGCCCGGAAGTGCTTCATAGCATTCTGGCCTGTATTGATAAGGTGGTCCAGGATGGTTCTGGAGAAGTATCTTCCCTCTTTGGAGCAGGGATACTAAAAAAAGAGAGCGGTTTTTTGGTTCTTTTCTGACCAAGGCTGTTTCTCTCATCAGAGAACTGCCTTGCTGTTCGCTCCTTTATACTGAACATCTGTTCCCTTCTCAGTTAGTGAAGGAAATATCACACTCACTTACTGAGAAGGCGACGCAAGACCTTTTTGTCCAATCGGCAAAGAAGAACAGAACAGTTACGACAGCTGCTCAAAAAAGTCTCACTTCCGTATCAACAGCCCTTTCGTGGAGGTCCCAAGGACACGACCCCCCCTCAAAAGGAAGACTTCCGACAAGCGAGGAAGATCATACTTCCGTTCCTTTAAGAAGGGAAAATAGCATGCAGAACCTCCAAACACAGGTAAGTGGGCGCAGGCTACTGGATATCGGAAGCCTGGGCAAAGAGAGGAGCCGACCCTTGGTCGATGTCGGTTCTGAGAAAAGGGATATCGCATCCCCTTCAGGGACAGACCTCCCCTGACGTCAACTCCTCTCGAACTGTCAGCTCGTTACAAGGACCCTGTGCTGAGAAACACGCTCCTTCAGATGGTAGAGGAAATGTGGAACAAGGGAGCCATCGAGCTGGTGCTAGATCCACACTCTCCGGGATTTTACAACCGCCTTTTTCTAGTCCCGAAGGCTTCCGGAGGGTGGAGACCGGTTCTGGATGTAAGTGCTCTGAACCAATTTGTAGAAAAAGAGAAGTTCCGTATGGAGACTTCTGCATCGGTGATGTCGGCCCTTCGTCCAGGAGATTGGATGGTCTCCCTGGACTTACAAGACGCCTACTTCCATGTTCCCATTCATCCCTCGTCAAAGAAGTACCTTCGTTTCGTAATGAAGGGGAAGATTTTTCAGTTCAGGGCCTTGTGTTTCAGCCTATCCACAGCTCCTCAGGTTTTTACGAACCTAATGAAGAATGTAGCGAAGTGGCTTCATTTAAAGGGAATAAAAATCTCCCTTTACTTAGACGACTGGCTAATCAGGGCCAGATCAGAAACTCAGTGTTTGGAGGACCTAAAAACGACCTTAGACATGACTCGATCTCTAGGATTACTTGTGAACCTCGAGAAGTCTCAGATGATCCCCAGCCAGAACCTGGTTTATCTGGGGATTCAGATGGATTCTCGGGGTTTTCGAGTTTTTCGTTCGCAGGAAAGACCTCATACGAGGCTTTATGAAAGTCTCAAACTTCTTAGGGAGAGAACAAAGTTCAGCGAGGGAATGGTTGAGCCTTCTAGGAACTCTTTCCTCGCTGGAACAGTTCTTCCCCTTAGGGAGACTTCATATTCGCCCCCTGCAGTTCTTCTTAAAGAAAGTATGGAACTGGAAGACAGGACAACTTTCAGACTCGTTCCAGATACCTCTCGAGGTAAAGAATCACTTGAGATGGTGGTTAGCCCCTCTCAAAAAGAACGAGGGAGTGTCCTTATCCGTGCTGAACCCAAGCCAAGTGTTGTATTCAGACGCTTCAGAAACGGGATGGGGTGCGACGCTAGGAACAAGAGAAGTGTCAGGCACCTGGACGAACGAGCAGATGTCATGGCACATCAACTGCAAAGAATTGATAGCCATACACCTTGCCCTCAAGTACTTCAAATCAATAGTCAGAGATGGGGTGGTCCAGGTCAACTCGAACAACACCACCGCTCTGGCATACATTCGAAAGCAAGGCGGGACTCATTCGTTTTCCCTCTTCGAACTGGCGAGGGATCACTTAGTTTGGCAAAGGAGAGAAACATCATCCTCCTCACGAGATTTGTCCAAGGAGAGAGGGAACGTGAGAGCAGACAGACTGAGCAGGAGGAACCAGGTCCTTCCCATAGAGTGGACCCTCCACTCAGAGGTCTGTCGACATCTTTGGGCTCTATGGGGGAGACCTCACATAGGACCTGTTTGCCACGTTCCTCTCCAAAAGGATAGACATCTTCTGCTCTTCAGTAGAAGATCCGAGAGCAATTCGCTGTCGACGCCCTTCTACTAGATTTGGTCGGGGGCCTCGATACATACGCCTTTCCCCCATTCAAAATTCTGGGCGAAGTAATCAGAAAAATTCGTGGCCTCAAAGGGGATGCGGATGACTCTAATAGCCCCATATTGGGCCAGCTCAAGATTGGTTCACAGAGGTACTGGAAGGTGGACGGTGGACTTCCCAGATCTCTTCCAAAACAGAGCAGATCTGCTCTGACAACCCCACTTTGAGAGGTATCATCAAAACCTCCCCGCTCGCTCTGACTGCCTTTCGACTATCGAAAGACTCGTCAGAGCGAGAGGCTTTTCTCAAAAAGCTGCCAAAGGCTATCGCTAGAGCCCGTAGACCGTCAACTATACGGGTCTATCAATCGAAGTGGGAAGTCTTTAGGAGATATTGTAAATCGAAGAAAGCTGTCCTCCTCCAATACCTCTGTGAACAACACATTGGCAGATTTCCTTCTTTTCTTGAGGGAGGAATCGCGTCTTTCCGTATCCACTATAAAAGGGTACAGGAGTATGCTTTCAGCTGTTTTCAGGAATAGAGGCCTAGAAATAGCTGATAATAAGGATCTTCCTGATCTGATCCGGTCATTCGAGACTTCAAAAATCAATACTCCTAGAACCCCTCCCGAGCTGGAATCTGGACGTAGTCCTAAAATTTCTAACCTCGAAGCGGTTCGAACCTCCACACCTTGCCTCCTTCAGAGACATTACGAGAAAATGTTTATTCCTGTTGTCTCTCGCTACAGCCAAAAGAACGAGCGAGATACATGCTCTTGATTCTAGGGTTGGTTTTTTAAAGGAGAGGCTGCCATTTGTTCGTTCCAGACTTTATTTTCTGGCGAAAAATGAAAATCCTTCAAAGCCCTGGCCCAGGAGCTTTGAAGTAAAGGGCCTGTCGAACCTAGTAGAGCCCTTAAATTTTACCTGAGTAAAAGAAGCAGTTGGGAGGTTGTCAAACAGGGTTTGGTGTTCTGTGAAAGATCCTAAAAGACCCATGTCTAAGAACGCCTTAGGCTATGGCCCCACCGAATCCGTCGCGGCGCGTCGCGTGCGTGCAACACGGCTATCCGTCTACAAGCGTCTCCGTCTTCTGCGCGTGTGGCCCAACCAGACACACGAGTGCGGTTTTAAGACGGACAATTCAAACTTTAGCAGTAGTTGCCGTTATGAAAGGAGCGCGCGCGAGGTTTTCCTCTGACTCGGTGCTGTCAACCAAATTAGAGGGGTTGAACAGTAGGAAAACCTGGACCGTATGGACATAAATTTAGAAGAGGAAAGAGTGGAGAATATGCAAAACTCTTTCATAAGTTACGATAGCGTCCAGACAAGTTTTTTTTTTTTTGGATGTCGGATAACGCCGAAAACCTTTGACTTAATTCACGAGGGCATTATATCTCGAATATCAAAATTTGATACCAATTACAGAAGATCCGTATCAAAGTAAGAAACTTGTAGTAACTCTGAGGGAAGGATTACTGATTTCGAAATTTGTAAAGTTGCACTTTATTTTATTTAATACAAAATTAAGATACATAGAATTGTGTGTGAACTGAACACTTTGATACAGGAACTTCTGAAACAAAGATATATATATAAATGTATCCATTAGAATATAATAAAAAAATACTATAATCCTTTATAATACCAACAAATCATCACATTTGATTATAACTCAAAGTTGGGCAGGTGGTTCAAATGCAGGTTGTTGTAGATCTACCACAATTTCTTCCTTCAAGCGGACCCAAGCTCGGAGACGCACGTCGCTCATGCGCCGTGTGGGGCCACTCGTGTTTGAACTATGACAGTTGATTGAAACGCGAAAAACGCGTAGCCGTGTTGGACGCACGTGACGCGCCACGACGGATTCGGTGGGGCCTTAGCCTTAGCCTTCTTTGTAAGAAGTGTAATTACTGAGGCTCACAATGATTGCCCAGATGACTCCTTCAAACTTCTTAGAGTAAAGCTCAGGAAGTTCGAGCGGTTGCTACTTCTCTAGCCTTTCAAAGGAATATGTCGTTGAAGAATATTCTCGAAGCGACATATGGAGATGCAATTCAGTTTTTGCGTCTCACTACCTGAAGGATGTCAGGGTAACTTATGAGAAGTGCTTCTTCTCTCGGTCCGTTTGTGTCAGCGGATACGGTGCTGGGACTTGGAGCAAAAACTGATCCTTAATTATTGTGTATGTACATAAACCCTATAGTTAGAGATGTTCTTGGTTTTTGACTGTCAAAGGCACTAGGCGTCGCACAGGCGACCGTTGCTTTTTGTCAGAAGGAACTGAGGAATATCCGACAAATAAGGGGGTACAAAATTTTTTTTTGGTACTGGTGTGTGCGTGTATATGGTGGTGTTGAGTTTTGGGTTGTTGTCAGGAGTGGGGATACTCCTTACAATCTTTAGAACTAACACAGGTGTTAGGATCAGGTGGTCGGGATGTATGTTTTTGCTCCTCGTATATGCTTTTAAAGCAGGTTTATTGTCATATTAGTGGATTAGCACCCATGACAAAGGCCATTTAGGCTCTGCCGAGTAAGTGGATAAGGACCCCATTGGCAGACCCACAAGATCTCTTAGCCATAGATCACTATCTCGCTGAGGCTCTTGAAGCGAAGCAGAGTCCTGGGGCAGTAGCCACGAAGTCTTCCGCTTAATCAGGTAGGAACCAAGGTTTATTTGTACCTACAACATAGTTGTTTACCTGTCTATTTCAGTATTTAGCTGTCTCTTACCCACCAACCGAGGGTGCCAATCAGCTAAGTATATATCTGACAGGTAAGTTGAATGTATAAAAATGATATTGTTATGATACAATAAAGTTTTATACATACTTACCTACAGATATATACGATTAATGGCCCACCCAGCCTCCCCGCAGGAGACAGGTGGTAGAGAGAAAGAATCTGATAGAAAACGGGAATGGTTCCTATTCCTGCCACCCAGCGGCAGGACAGTAGATCACCTGACCTAACTGTAGCGTGTGGCGCGCGAAATTTGAATTTCTGTCGGGACGACGGAGTCTAAAGCTAAGTATATATCTGCAGGTAAGTATGTATAAAACTTTATTATATCATAACAATATCATTTTGTTTCTTAGATGTTGTTTCCTCCACTGGTGTGATAATACTATATGTATAGTATTTGAACTGAGCAAAATTTTCTATATATGGCAACTTTTTTCTTAAATATTTTGAATTACCATTTTAAGTAGCTGGTAGATGTTTGTAAGGGAAAATGTTGAGTATGTTATGACAAATCACTGTATGATTATTAGAAATTCCACCTGCATGAATTACAATTGGTGTGATGGTTTGTATTGGGTGTATAATGGCATGGAGCAGTTTTATTTATGTGCCAAGTGTGAGATATACTGTAATGTATATTTTATGGATCATTTTATTTCAATTTTGCAGAAGAATCTGTGGACCCTGAAACTGCTGTTGAACATATAAAGGCAGCTCGACCTCACATCTGGTTGGGACCTAAACAGCATGAAGCTCTGCATCTTTTTCACAGAGATTGCAGCAGTGAATTGTATAAGCCTACTGTTTATGTACATAGCTTTTATTTAAAGATAGGTAATGTATTTTGTTATTTTTTTTAATCTTACAAAGGTATTGTGCTGTATTGATGTATAAGCTTTAACTTTTCAATAAATTTTTAATAAATGAATTTAATTTTTCAATTTTCCCACTACAGTTACTTAATGAAAATTAGTAATGCACAGCATATATATACTATGTAAAACAGAAGAATTGGCGGGTTGTATGGAAGCTTTTAACATTTATATTAATTTATTTTTAAGTAATATATAGTGCAGAATGTAGTTACCAAAACCTCAAAGATAGTTAGCAAGATAACAGAAATAGGTGTCCAGTGATCCAAAATAGTTGTGATTATATTTTGGTGAAAGTGTTATACACTTTTGCAAAATGGCTGTCTATACATGTACCATATTGGTCTCGTATGGAAGCCTAGTCAAGTAATTAATAGGCTTCTCCATTTAAATCATACCCTTTAAAATTTAATATGAAGCTCAGGGATGCATCCTCAAACATTTTGCTGTAATTTGTGTTGTTCATTCTTTGCTTTGATTTTTAACTAGGTACAGTAGTACCTCGAGATACGAAATTAATCCGTTCTGAGGCGCCTTCGTATCTTAGACCACATTTTACATGTAAAATGGCTAATCCGTTCCAAGCCCTCCAAAAACACCCCAGTAAATTATATTTCCAGGCCTAAAACACATGTTCTAGGGTTACGACGCCGATCCGACGGAAGAAATATGACTCCAAAAAGGCATAATACTCTACATACTTGAGTAATATTCAACTGCATGTAATGTTCAACCCCATTTTTACTGCATATATTAGGACTTTAGCATATGTCCCTTAGCAATAAGCCTAGCCTGTGTTATCGGTTGGCTACTGTAGCCTAGTCTATGATTCTGACATCTAAAACCTAAGAAGCTAAAAGCTTCTAGAATATTGCCAATAAAATAAAAATGTATTAAATAATCAGTATGTACACTAAATTTGCAAACTATTAATTAATCATTCAACTATAATGCACACAAACAAACAAAAAAAAACCTTCCGATCAATTGTTTAGATTCAGCTCTTACCGTCTTACGAGTACCGAACGAACGCCAAGCAATCACTTTTCCTAGGACACAGTAAGCCATAAAATTTTCATTAGTATCTTCTCTTCAACTAATGAACTACCGAACAGTATAATAACCATTCATTTCTAATCTTTATTCTATCTTTACCTAATGGAGGTACCGAGTTACTGACAGCTATAATGAAACATATACGTAACGTAAATATTAAAACAGAAGAAGAATTCTAAAAAATACGTATTTGTTGGCAGTCTGATTTATTTTATATTTTATGATATCTAATTCACAATTTTTTTTTGATTAAATGTATTGCATGTACTCATTTCAAATAATTATTAAGTAACCATTAACTATAATAAACAAACAAAAAAAAAGCTTCCAAAACTTCTGTTTACATCCAGCACTTACGAGTATCGAACGATCGCCAAGCAATCACTTTACACAGTAAGCCATAAATTTCATTATCTCTCTTCAACTACTGAAACTACCAAACAGTAAAATAACCATTCATTTCTATTCTTTATTCTATCTTTACCTAATGTTTTTTTTTGTTATTAAATGTGTTGCATGAATAAGTTTCAATTTACAGCATCCTTTTACCAATAGAATACTTAGAGCACAAGGGTAGATGCTGACCAATAGGAGAGCAGGATCTTATGGGGTGACTAGCATCAGGACCCAATGGGAGAGCGGGAGGATGGTGGCGAGTTTACTCAGTTGGCGGCGCGGGAGTTTTAAAATTGTTCTCGGTGGTCCGGCGGCGAATCTTGGGACTTTACAGTAACAACCTTTCGTATCTTGAAAAACTTTTCGTATGTAGAGCTGTAAAATTTTTCGTATTTGCTTTCGTATCTTGAGTTTTTTTTCGTAAGTTGAGCCCTTCATATGTCGAGGTACCACTGTAATTACAAATGATAGGGTAGCAGCAGTCCTGATAGTTTTGACTAGAAATTACCTGGAATTACTGTTGAATGCAAAATTTATTAAATTTTCAGTGCTGTCACTGCTCTACGGTCTCTTACTCATCAGATTTTACTAATTTCAGCAGGTCATACTCTCAATGCATCAGATAAAGCAGATTGGCCACAAGTAATATGGGTGTATAAACCTATGGAGTTGCCTAGTTTGAACAAAGGAAATAAGATCCTTGTCATTTTTACTTTACCTGCGTTCCCACTTCCTTTCCCTTTGTTGTTAAACACCACTGGCTATTGCTTGCTTGTACAGCAGCGGGGCTTTCACAAGTTTTCACCTTTGGATTTTTTACTTCCTCCCTTTCATTTGTGAATTTCTACATCTGGGATCTCTCCCATTTCAACTTCTTTTTGTTGCCTTAAGAACTGAATGGCTGAAAGTGCCCCAGTGTTTTGCTTTGTAGTTAAAGTTTAATTATGTATTCATTCATATCATTGTCATTTGATTACCTAAGTATATTTACATAAAAAACGACATCTTCGTTTCTTCAGGCTTGTTTTTTTGTTCGTGTATTGGTTTATTTTAGACAGCATTGTTTTAAAAACAAGTACACCTGTTTTTACATTTTTGTGATGATTATGCAAAGAGTTCATTACCCACAGACTGCCTTACCTACAACAAAAAAAAAATAAATATCGGCCAATATATTGCATTATATTTAGTAGGATAGTTTAAATCTTTATTACCACTGTACATATGAGCTTGTATGTTTTGCTATTTGATAATGGTAATTAGACTGTTAATATTATTGTTATTCATGGATCAGAATTTTTGTGGGGTGGCTGTATTCCGTGGAAGCTTACTTTGTAAGTTTGTGACCTTGAAATGCATTATCATCTTTGTCTTTTATCACAAAGCTAGCTCTCTTCCCCCTTTCTCTCTCCATATTAAGAAACCTCTATGTAACAGAAAACAGGTTGTTATCATAGTTTCTTATCATTCAAACGTCTAGTGGTGTGCCCCTCAGTTTGATGCTTTGTCCTTGTTCTTCATTATCAGATCTTCCCAGACTATACCATCCATGACATAGTGCTAGAGCTGCAGTTAATTCAAACAGACTTGCCCTTTTGTTCAGCAAGTTTTCAATAAGTTTAATTCTTGTTGTGACCCAATTGTTGACTGATCTTCCTAATCCTGTATGTAGTTGAATTTTTCCACAAGTTCAGATTTGGTGAGCATTTTGTTTCTGTTGACCAGATTGAACTGGGTCTCACTGCATGATTTTATTATATATTTGTTCTCATTTCTTTTAATTTTTAACCTTATTTGTTTTCTTTGTAGTTAAAGTTTAACGATCGCCAAAGCAATCACTTTACACAGTAAGCCATAAATTTTCATCATCTCTCTTCAACTACTGAAAACTACCAAACAGTAAAATAACCATTCATTTCTATTCTTATTCTATCTTTACTAAGTTTTTTTTTATTAAATTTGTGTTGCATGAATAAGTTTTTCAATTTACAGCAATCCTTTTACCAATAGAATACTTAGAGCACAAGGGGTAGATGTGACCAAATAGGAGAGCAGGATCTTATGGGGTGACTAGCATCAGACCAATGGGAGAGCGGGAGGATGGTGGCGAGTTTACTCAGTTGGCGGGCGCGGGCAGTTTTTTAAAATTGTTCTCGGTGGTCGGGCGGCGAATCTTGGGACTTACAGTAACAACCTTTCGTATCTTTTCGTATGTAGAGCTGTAAAATTTTGTTTTTGTATTTGCTTTCGATATTTGAGTTTTTCGTAAGTTGAGCCTTCGTATGTCGAGTACCACTGTAATTCAAATGATAGGTGCACAGTCTGATAGTTTTTGACTAGAAATTACCTGGAATTACTGTTGAATGCAAAATTTATCAAATTTTCAGTTGCTGTCACTGCTCTACGGTCTCTTACTCATCAGATTTTACTATATTTCAGCCAGGTCATACTCTCAATGCATCAGATAAGCAGATTGGCCACAGTAATATGGTGTATAAACCTATGGAGTTGCTAGTTTGAAACAAAGGAAATAAGATCCTTGTCATTTTACTACCTGCGTTCCCACTTCCTTTCCCTTTGTTGTTAAACACCACTGGCTATTGCTTGCTTGTACAGCAGCGGACTTTCACAAGTTTCACCTTTGGATTTTTTACTTCCTCCCTTTCATTTTGTGAATTTCTACATCTGGATCTCTCCCATTTCACTTCTTTTTTGTTGCCTTAAGAACTGAATGGCTGAAAGTGCCCCAGTGTTTTTGCTTTGTAGTTAAAGTTTTTTAATTATGTATTCATTCATATTCATTGTCATTTGATTACCTAAGTATACTTTACAATAAAAAAACGAACATCTTCGTTTCTTCAGGCTGTTTTTTTGTTTGTGTATTGGTTTATTTTAGACAGCATTGTTTTAAAAACAAGTACACCTGTTTTTACATTTTTGTGATGATTATGCAAAGAGTTCATTACCCACAGACTGCCTTACCTACAACAAAAAATAAAAATATAGGCAATATATTTGCATTATATTTAGTAGGATAGTTTAAATCTTTATTACCACTGTACATATGAGCTTGTATGTTTTGCTATTTGATAATGGTAATTAGACTGTTAATATTTATTGTTATTCATGGATCAGAATTTTTACACATGCAACTACCGGCAGATATATACTTAGCTTATGTCTCCGACGCCCGACAGAATTCAAAACTCGCGGCACACGCTACAGGTAGGTCAGGTGATCACCCCCTACCGCCGCTGGGTGGCGGTAATAGGAATCATTCCCGTTTTCTGACAGAATTTTTCTGTCGCCGGTGCTGACAACAACTTTGTTGTTAGCTCCTGATTAGAATTTCTTGCTTGCTTCGCCGAGGAATTATTTGGGAAGTACTTGATCTTTGGTGTTGGTTGGCATACGCTTTGTGTTTAGTAATTATGTCCGAGTTAACACCTGGAACTCTGTTTAGAGTATGTGTAAATGAGGGATGCAAGGTGAGGTTGCCTAAGGCTACTTTGGACCCTCACACTGTTTGTGTAAAAATGTAGGGGGAGGGATTGTTCGGTTAAGGATACGTGTGATGTATGTGAGAAACTTAACTGAATTACAATGGAAAGAACTAACTTCGTTTATGTTAGAAAGTTAGAAAAGGATAGGATTAGAAAAGCTTCAGCTAGAAGTTCAAGTAGATCCTGTTCTGCGGAAACAGGATAGTTTTTCTAACCCTGTAGTAGCTTCGCCATCTTCCTTTTTGGTTTCAGCTCCTTCCCCCCGCAGCGCGAACCCGCAGATGTGTCTGTCGAGAGAGCCGCTGTGGAAGCTTCAATCCGCAATTTGCAACAGCAATTGCGGGATATGAATCAAGGGTAAGGGTGAAGTGTCTAGTGATAAATGCAGTGTCCCCAGTGCAGTGGAGGGGCATCTGACCGACTCCGCATCGCTCCTAGGCCTAGACCTCTTTCAGACTCCCATGCCCAAGGGAGGAGGAATGTCGAAAGCCGCAAGGGGGGGATGTAGAGTATCCCCAACGGTCAGGCGTCCCTTCAGCAGGTCCTGTAGACTCGTCCCAGGCTGCTAGAGAGAGCTATAGGAAAAGCCTCTTAGGAAAGTGTTTTTCGACTCTGATTCGTCCACTCTCCTAAACGGGAGGATGGAGCTCTTCTTACAAATCGCGCCCTCTCAAGAGAGCCTGGAAACCTCCAGGAGTAGCGCGCTCTAGACTCCAGCCCGGAGCCTTTTCGGAGTATTCTCCTGCGCCTAAGAAGGCTATGAAGGATCCGGAAGCCTCTCCAGAAGGGATTCGGTCATATACTAAGAGATTCTGTTGGATCTCCAAGAGAATCTCTCTTCGTTAGTAGGCTCGCTTTCGACTAGTAGGCGCAAGGAGCCTGCTCGCAGGAAGGACGCCTCTCTTCCAGTCAGAGAATCTGTTAGGAAGGAGGAGTATGATAGACGATCTTCTCCAGTAAGAGCCTATTCGCCTCCTAGAGTAGACGACTCCTTTGAAACTTCGTCGAGGCGGGAAGATGGTATTTCTCCTCGTAGAAGCGCGGAAGCTAGGAGTCATAGCGCACGGCAGGAAGGAGTCTCCTTTGCGAGAAGACGATCGGTCGTATCTGTCGAACGATCTCCGAGGAGTAGGATCTCCTCTGCAAGTGGTAGAAAAGGACGAGAACGCTCTAATAAGAGAGATAGAAGCGGGAAAGAAAATCTCCTTCTAAGGATGAGTCTAGAAGGCGCCAACGTTCGAGAGGACGTCTGGATGATCGAGTCTCGTTAAGTTACTCAAGACCTTATGGTAGACTTTCTTCGAGGGAGTCAAGCGCTTTCTCCTAGTAGGTTCCAAGAGTCTACGAAGAACCTAAAACAGGGGTTCGCGCCCTACTCCTGGAAGAGTATATAGAACGGACGCTTACCGTTCTCCTAGCAGGCTTCGAGAGCCTGAAAGGAGCCTAATCGAGGAGTTGCGCCATACTCCTGTAAGACGATCAAGAGTAGGCGCAAGCGCTTCCCCTCAAAGGCAGCAAGAGCCTAAAAAGAGCTTTCCAAGGATTTGCGCCCTAATACGGGTAGATCAGGAGTAGGCTCTGACGCCTCTCCTCGTAAGATTCAGGAGCCTGAAAGGAGCCTTCTGTCAGGCGCTCTCCCTACTCCTAAGAGTTACAGAAGAGTAGGCGCAAGCGCCTCTCCTCACAGGCACCAAGAGCCTGAAAGGATCCTGACTTTGGATTCGCGCCCTACTCATAGTAGGCGCTCGAGAATGGAAACGAGTTTTTCTCCGGATAGGCGCCAAGAGCCTAATAACTCAGGCTCTCGATCCTCTCGATCCTCGCCTAGTAGGTATCAAGAACCTAGGGAGAGAAGTAGAGCGGACTTTTGTTCTTTACGAGGAAAAACAGATCTCGGGGATTGAACGAACAGCTCCTTCGGACGAGCTCTTGAAGGATAAGAGTCACATACCGGCCAGGACTTCTTCACCGAAGAAGTCTCCCTCTCCGAATGTAACTTTGGAAGAAGTCTCGGAGGATAAGAGACGAAGGAAGTAGGAGTCATGATTATAAGAGACTTTCTGCATTACTTCTCAGGAGTTTGGGGACTCACTTTGTTCAGCTGATCCTCCTTCTCCGGGATCTTGCTATCAAGTACGAAGTTGGCAAAATCCCTTCTTTGTCAAGATGCGGCCAACCCTTTCTATGAGGAAGGCCATCAAGAATCTGAGAACTGGCTCCTGGTTAAGAAGGAGGCAGGTAAGACGGTGTTTTTGTGCCCTCCGTCTAGATTGACAGGTAAGCCGGGTGTCTGGTACGACACGAAGGAACCCATGGGGTTAGGCCTTCCGGCTTCTGCAAACGCGGATTTTTCTGCTTTAGTAGAATCTTCTAGAAGACGCTCTCTACTGTCGGCTAAAGCGTCCTTGGGGAATGTGCGAGATGGACCATTTACTCAAGGTCTATTTCGCACACTTGAAGTCTTCAACTTCATGGATTGGGCCTTAGGAGCTCTAGCAAAAAGAGCGCAAGATCCGGAGTTCGTGACTATGGAGGTGCTTTCAAGTGTCCTTTCATGTCTGGACAAGGCAGTCATGGATGGATCCACAGAAGTAGCATCTCTCTTTGGGGCAGGAGTGCTCAAAAAGAGATCCTGTGTATAGCTCGTTCTCTCCAAGTCTGTTTCGCCATTGCAGAGATCCTCTTTGCTTTTTTCTCCGCTCTCGGAAATACCTTTTTCCTCAGGAGACAGTGAGGGACATTTCCAGATCACTGTCGGAGAAAGCTACGCAGGATCTTCTGGCTCAGTCCGCCAAGAGGCTTGAAACCGGCGGTGCCGATGGCTAAGAGAGAGGGAACAACGAATAAGTGTCGTTCCAACAGCCTTTCGAGGAAGAACGACCTCAAGACCCGCAATTAAGAGTAGAAGGCCATTCAAGAGAGGCAGATCTTCTCGAAGGCCATTCTCGAAGCCACAGTGAGACAGGAGTCCTCCAGACTCCAGTAGGAGCCAGACTTTTGAGGTTCTCGAAAGTCTGGGCTCAGAGAGGGGCGGACAAACTGGTCCCTCTCGATCCTAGAGAGAGGATACCTGATCCCCTTCAGGGAAAAAAACCGCCCTTAACTTCCACTCCAAGGGAGTTAGCGGCAAGATACAGAGATCCTTTAAAAAACCAAGCACTATTACATCTGGTGCAACAGATGCTAGAAAGAAGGCGATAGAAAAGGTGTTAGACAAGTCACCAGGATTTTACATCGCCTCTTTCTGGTACCAAAAGCCTCCGGGGAGTGGAGACCAGTGCTTGGACGTAAGCGCTGAATCACTTTGTGGATCAAACAACGTTCACGATGGAGACGACGTCGTCAGTTCTTTCAGCGCTGAGAAAAGGAGAGGATGGATGGTGTCATTGGATCCTCCAAGATGCCTACTTTCATGTACCATCCATCCCTCGTCCAGAAGGTATCTAAGATTCATGATACAGGGCCAAGTATATCAGTTTCGCGCCCTTTGTTTCGGTCTTTCCCCACAGCTCCCCAAGTTTTCACGGGATTGATGAAAATGTAGCACATTGGCTGCATTTAAAAGGAATAAGGATATCGCTGTATCTCGACGATTGGGTTGATTCGCTCGCAATCAGGGATCAGTGTCTGGAGGACTAAGATCAACGTTGGACTTGACTCAGTCTCTGGGACTGTTAGTGAACTCGGGAAATCCCAGATGGATCACCAGCAAGCATTGTCTATCTGGGATTCTGATGGATTCTCGGGGTTTTCAAGTGTTTCCGTCCGTAGAAAGACAGGAACGGTGCATTCTAAAAGTGAAGACCTTCCTAGAGAAAGAACAATGTTCCGCGAGGGAATGGATGAGTCTTCTGGGGACCCTCTCCTCGTTGGAACAGTTCGTTTCTCTAGGGAGGCTTACATAAGACCTCTTCAATTACTTCTTGAAGGAGAATTGGGACCAGAAGAATCAGGATCTGTGGAATCTTTTCCTCTGGTCCAGAGAGATAAAGAAAAACCTCAGCTGGTGGTTAGAACCAGGCAGACTGAACGAGGGACTATCGCTGCAGTTACCGAAACCCTCCTAGTGTTTGTTTACAGACGCATCGGAGACGGGATGGGGGGCGAGTTGGGCCCGAGAGAAGTGTCAGGCACCTGGAGTGGGGAACAGGTGTCTGGCACATCAACGAGAAAGAGTTAGTGGCAGTGCATCTGGCTCTCAGGCAATGGGAAGCCCAAGTCGCAAACTCAGTGTTGCAGGTAAATTCGACAACACGACAGCTCTAGCATACATAAGGAAAACAGGGGGGGACTCACTCCCGCTCACTGTACAAGAAGGCGAAAGAGCTTCTTCTATGGTCAAAGGAGCGGAACATCACACTCTTGACGAGGTATACAAGGCGAGAAAAACGTCAGAGCGACTTGTTGAGCAGGAGAGATCAAGTCATTTCCACGGAGTGGACTCTACACTCAGAGGTCTGCAATCAAATTTGGAACCTTTGGGGAAGGTCAAACATAGACCTGTTTGCAACTCATTGGAATGCCAGGCTGGAGAACTACTGCTCTCCGATTTCAGATCCAAGAGCAGTAGCGATAGACGGCCTACTCCTAAATTGGGAAGGAATAGACGGCTACGCTTTTCCTCCTTTCAAGATAATAGGAAACGTATAAGGAAGTTTGTTCTGACGAAAGGAGTAAAACTGACCCTAATCGCCCATTTTGGCCAGCTCAGAGTGGTTCACAGAGTACTGGAATGGATGATAGATTTTCCAAGGTACCTTCCTTTACGGAACGATCTTCTCAGACAGCCCCACTTCGACAGATACCACAAAAACCTCCCCACCCCGCGCTCGGTCTGACTGCCTTCAGACTGTCGAAGGACTCGTCAGAGCGAAGGGATTTTCAGCGCTGCTGCAAAGGCAATTGCAAGGGCCAGGAGGCCGTCAACGATACGCGTGTACCAGTCGAAGTGGGAAGTGTTCCGAAGGTGGGCCAGGAATCAGAATGTATCCACCTCTTCCAGTACCTCTGTGACGGAAATAGCAGATTTCCTATTATATTTGAGAATAAAATGTAACCTTGCAGTCTCGACTATAAAAGGTTATAAAAGTATGCTTTCCTTGGTGTTTAGATACAGGGCTAAACATCACAGATGACAAAGATTTACACGATTTGATTAAATCATTTGAGACTTCGAAGTCCAAGACAGCCAGAACACCCAGCTGAACCTGGATGTGGTACTGAGGTTTCTCATGTCAAAAGAAATTTGAACCTCCCAATAACTCAACGTTCAGAGACTTGACTAGAAAATCAATTTTTCTCTTTGCATTAGCATCAGCTAAAAGGATTAGTGAACTACAGGCTTTAGAAGGCACAGTGGGCTTCAGAAAGGATTCTGCAGTGTGTTCATTTAACCCCCTATTTTTAGCAAAAAATGAGAATCCTTCTAAGCCTTGGCCAAGGACGTTTGAAGTTAAAGGATTGACTTCCCTGGTAGAGAGAAATAGAGAGAACTTTGTGTCCGGTAAGGAGCCTCAAGTTCTATCTAGAGAGGAAAAAACAAATGGGAGGAAACTCAGAGAGCCTTTGGTGCTCGGTAAGAGATCGAGAAGAACGATGTCAAAGAATGCACAGGCTTTCTTTATCAGAGAAACTATTAAAGAAGCACATGTTGCCTGTGAAGAGGAATACCTCGGGCAGCTGAAAGTGAAAGCACATGAGGTCAGAGCCGTAGCAACCTCATTAGCTTTCCAAAAGAATAGGTCGTTAAACGATTTAATTGGATCCACATATTGAGATGCAATTCGGTGTTTGCGTATAACTATTTGAGAGATGTACGTGTGACTTATGATAAGTGCTTCGCTCTCGGACCTTACGTGTCGCGGATTCGGTTGCTGGGACAGGGGCTGAAACCAATCTAGCTTAGTTTAGATAGATTAGGGATTTTAATACTTGTGGTGTTGTTTTTATGGTCGATTGAAAGTGGTCAGAAAAAGTACCATTTTCAATCGTAGTGTATACAAAGTAGTGTGGTCAGAGGTCGAGATGGTTGTTTTCATGCTCCTTGTAATGTTTTGGACTAGGCTCTGTCTTGTAAGAGGGTAGGTTAGTCGTTGATACGACAAAGGTGAAGGCTCTACCATGTAAGTGGGATAGGCCCCATTGGTATGATCCAAATAAGGCTCTGTCGAGTAAGCGGGCTCGCCCCCATTGACATGATCCAGAAAGGGTTCTCAGTGTAGGTCTCATCCTCACTGGAACTCTCGAGGCAAGCAGACTCATAAGACAGTTCTCATGAAGTCTTCTGCCCAATAAGGTAGGAATCAAGGTAATTAAGTTTATTTTTGTTAGTACCTACAACAAAAGTTGTTTTCCCTGTTTTTGAATTGCTATTCATATTGATTAACTATCTCTACCCTCCTCCAAGGGTGTCAATCAGCTAAGTATATATCTGCCGGGTAAGTTGCATGTGTAAAAATGAAATTGTTAAAGATACAATAAAGTTTACACATACTTACCTGGCAGATATATACGTTTAATGGCCCACCCATCCTCCTCAGGAGATAGAGGAAGAAAAATTCTGTCAGAAAACGGGAATGATTCCTATTACCGCCACCCAGCGGCGGTAGGGGGTGGATCACCTGACCTACCTGTAGCGTGTGCCGCGAGTTTTGAATTCTGTCGGGCGTCGGAGACATAAGCTAAGTATATATCTGCCAGGTAAGTATGTGTCAACTTTTATTGTATCTTAACATTTCATTTTTGTGGGGGCTGTATTCCGTGGAAGCTTACTTTGTAAGTTTGTGACCTTGAAATGCATTATCATCTTTGTCTTTTATCACAAAGCTAGCTCTCTTCCCCCCTTTCTCTCCATATAAGAAACCTCTATGTAACAGAAAACAGGTTGTTATCATAGTTTCTCATCATTCAAACGTCTGTGTGTGCCCCTCAGTTTGATGCTTTGTCCTTGTTCTTCATTATCAGATCTTCCCAGACTATACCATCCATGACATAGTGCTAGAGCTGCAGTTAATTCAAACAGACTTGCCCTTTTGTTCAGCAAGTTTTCAATAAGTTTAATTCTTGTTGTGACCCAATTGTTGACTGATCTTTCCTAATCCTGTATGTAGTTGAATTTTCCACAAGTTCAGATTTGGTGAGCATTTTGTTTCTGTTGACCAGATTGACATGGGTCTCACTGCATTGATTTTATTATATATTTGTCTCATTTCTTTTTAATTTTTAACCTTATTTGTTTTTCTTTGTAGTTAAAGTTTAACGATCGCCAAGCAATCACTTTACACAGTAAGCCATAAATTTTCATCATCTCTCTTCAACTACTGAAACTACCAAACAGTAAAATAACCATTCATTTCTATTCTTTATTCTATCTTTACCTAATGTTTTTTTTTATTAAATGTGTTGCATGAATAAGTTTTTCAATTTACAGCATCCTTTTACCAATAGAATACTTAGAGCACAAGGGGTAGATGCTGACCAATAGGAGAGCAGGATCTTATGGGTGACTAGCATCAGGACCAATGGGAGAGCGGGAGGATGGTGGCGAGTTTACTCAGTTGGCGGCGCGGGAGTTTTGTTTTAAAATTGTTCTCGGTGTCCGGGCGAATCTTGGGACTTTACAGTAACAACCTTTCGTATCTTGAAAACTTTTCGTATGTAGAGCTGTAAAATTTTTCGTATTTGCTTTCGTATCTTGAGTTTTTTGTAAGTTCAGCCCTTCGTATGTCGAGGTACCACTGTAATTCAAATGATAGGTGCACAGTCCTGATAGTTTTGACTAGAAATTACTGGAATTACTGTTGAATGCAAAATTTATTAAATTTTCAGTGCTGTCACTGCTCTAACGGTCTCTTACTCATCAGATTTTACTATATTTCAGCAGGTCATACTCTCAATGCATCAGATAAGCAGATTGGCCACAAGTAATATGGGTGTATAACCTATGGAGTTGCCTAGTTTGAACAAAGGAAATAAGATCCTTGTCATTTTTACTTTACCTGCGTTCCCACTTCCTTTCCCTCCCTTTGTTGTTAAACACCCACTGGCTATTGCTTGCTTGTACAGCAAGTTTTCACCTTTGGATTTTTTTACTTCCTCCCTTTCATTTTGTGAATTTCTACATCTGGATCTCTCCCATTTCAACTTCTTTTGTTGCCT
Source organism: Macrobrachium nipponense (assembly GCF_015104395.2). NCBI lineage: Eukaryota > Metazoa > Arthropoda > Malacostraca > Decapoda > Palaemonidae > Macrobrachium > Macrobrachium nipponense. Next base: position 46,366,858 of record NC_087211.1, on the reverse strand, counting down.
TAAGAACTGAATGGCTGAAAGTGCCCCAGTGTTTTGCTTTGTAGTTAAAGTTTAATTATGTATTCATTCATATCATTGTCATTTGATTACCGAAGTATATTTACATAAAAAACGACATCTTCGTTTCTTCAGGCTTTTTTTTTGTTTTTTTGTTTTGTGTATTGGTTTATTTTAGACAGCATTGTTTTAAAAACAAGTACACTTGTTTTTACATTCTTGTGATGATTATGCAAAGAGTTCATTACCCACAGACTGCCATACCTACAACAAAAATAATATAACGGCAATATATTGCATTATATTTAGTAGGATAGTTTAAATCTTTATTACCACTGTACATATGAGCTTGTATGTTTTGCTATTTGATAATGGTAATTAGACTGTTAATATTTAATTGTTATTCATGGATCAGAATTTTTTGTGGGGGCTGTATTCGTGGAAGCTTACTTTGTAAGTTTGTGACCTTGAAATGCTTATATCATCTTTGTCTTTTATCACAAAGCTAGCTCTCTTCCCCCTTTCTCTCTCCATATTAAGAAGCCTCTATGTAACAGAAAACAGGTTGTTGTTATAGTTTCTCGTCATTCGAACGTCTAGTGGTGTGCCTCTCAGTTTGATGCTTTGTCCTTGTTCTTCATTATCAGATCTTCCCAGACTATACCATCCATGACATAATGCTAGAGCTGCAGTTAATTCAAACAGACTTGCCCTTTTGTTCAGCAAGTTTTCAATAAGTTTAATTCTTGTTGTGACCCAATTGTTGACTGATCTTCCTAATCCTGTATGTAGTTGAATTTTCCACAAGTTCAGATTTGGTGAGCATTTTGTTTCTGTTGACCAGATTGACATGGGTCTCACTGCATTGATTTTATTATATATTTGTCCTCATTTCTTTTTAATTTTTAACCTTATTTGTTTTTCTTTGTAGTTAAAGTTTAACGATCGCCAAGCAAT
>NC_087211.1:46294091-46365404 GCF_015104395.2 Macrobrachium nipponense | reverse complement strand
ATTGCTTGGCGATCGTTCGTATACTCGTAAGTGCTGGATGTAAACAGAAGTTTGGAAGCTTTTTTTGTTTGTTTATTATAGTTAATGGTTACTTAATAATTATTTGAAATGAGTACATGCAATACATTTAATAAAAAAATTGTGAATTAGATATCATAAAATGATATTGTTATAATACAATAAAGTTTCATACATACTTACCTGGCAGATATATACATAGCTAAGACTCCGTCGTCCCCGACAGAAATTCAAATTTCGCGCCACTCGCTACAGGTAGGTCAGGTGATCTACCGGCCTGCCCTGGGCGGCAGGACTAGGAACCATTCCCGTTTTCTACTCATATATTTTCTCTTCCACCTGTCTCCTTGCGGGGAGGCTGGGTGGGCCCTAATCGATATATCTGCCAGGTAAGTATGTATGAAACTTTATTGTATTATAACAATATCATTTTCATACAATCAACTTACCTGTCAGATATATACATAGCTGATTGGCACCCTTCAGTGGAGGGTAAGAGACAGCTACTACTGGAATACACAGGTAAACAACATCTGTTGTAGGTATAAAATAAAAACCTTGGTTCCTACCTGATAGGTGGTAGACTTCGTGGGTGTTTTCCCCGTAGTCTGCATCACCTCAAGAAACTTTAGCGAGATATGTGATCTATGGCCAAGAATTCTTGTGGGTCTGCCGAAGGGGTCTTATCCACTTACTCGGCAGAGCCTGAAAGGACTTTGTCAATGGGTGCTGATCCACTTACATGACACACCTTATTAAGGAGCACACAACCAATCCCGACCACCTGATCCTAACCACCATGTTAGTATTAAAAATTGCTCCGAGTTATCCCCAACTCTTCGCAACAACCGTAACTCAAACCACAATGCACACGCACACAATAATTTAAAAAAAAAATTTTATCTATTACAAGATATCACAAGAGTTCCTTACTGAACTGAAGTGACTGGCCGCTTGTGCGGCAACTGCACTTGTTCAGCAGAAAGTCTAGAACATATCTATTAGACTTAAGTAGTAAAAAAAAATTTTAAGGATTGTTGTCAGCTCCTGTACCCAGGATTGTGCCCGCAGACACAAAAGGACCTAAGGAAAAACATTTTTCATAGGTCACACGCACGTCCTTCAAATAGTGAGCAGCAAACACAGAATTACATCTCCAATATGTCGCTTCTAAGATATTCTTCAGCGACATATTTCTCTGAAAAGAGAGAGACGTCGCCACTGCTCTCCTCTTCATGAGCTCTTACTCTCAGGAGTTTTTAAAGAATCATCCGTGCAAGCCTTATGAGCATCCGTAATTTCGTTCCTGACAAAAAAGGCTAAGGCATTCTTAGACATAGGTCTTGATGGATCCTTCACTGAGCACCAAAGACCTTGTCTAGAACCTCCCAACTGTTCCTTTTTCTGTAAGTAAAACTTTAACGCCCTTACTGGGCAAAGAGACCTCTCCGGTTCCCTGCCGACGAGACCCGATAATCCTTTTACCTCAAGTTTCTCGGGCCATGGGATTCGAAGGATTTTCATTCTTCGCCAAGAATAATTCCTTGAAGGAACAGATGGCTGAATCTATATTGAACCCGACTTTGTCACTAAGGGCGTGCAGTTCACTAACCCTTTTTGCCGTCGCTAGTGACAAAAGGAATAAACATTTTCTCGTTATATGTCCACGAAACGAGGGCCAAAGTGTAAGGGGTTCAAATCTCTCTGAAGCCAAGAACTTCAAGCACTACGTCTATTCCAGTTAGGGGGAGAAGTAATTCTAGACTTCTTGGTCTCAAACGACCTAATCAGATCATGCAGATCCTTATCGTTTCCCAAATCTAGGCCTCTATTCCTAAAGAGGCGGCCGATAGCATACTTCTATAGCCCTTTATCGTGGCTACGGAGAGCTGCGATTCTTCTCTCAGAAATAAAACAGAAAATCAGCTATTTCTGTTACAGAGGTACTGGAGGAGGACAACTTCTTTGACTTACACCACCTTCTAAAACTTCCCACTTGGATTGGTAAACCCGGATAGTGGAAGTTCTCCGGGCTCTAGCGATCGAGCTTGCTGCTTTACTAGAAAAGCCTCTCGCTCTGACAAGTCTTTCGATAGTCGAAAGGCAGTTCAGAGCGAGAGCGGGGAGGTTTTTGATGAAACCTCTCGAAGTGTGGTTGTCTGAGAAGATCCCTCCTTTGTGGAAGGGATCTGGGGAAGTCTACCATCCACTCCAGTACCTCTGGGAACCACTCTTGAGCTGGCCAAAAGGGGGCTATCAGGGTCATTCTTGTCCCCTTTGAAGGTCACAAACTTCCTGAGTACTTGCCCCGAAAATCTTGAATGGGGGTGGGGGAAATGCGTAAACGTCTACCTGAGACCAATCTAGCAGGAAGGACGTCTACTGCTAGAGCTCTGGGATCTTCTACTACTGAACAGAAAGACTTCCAGTCTCCTCGAGAGGAAACGTGGCAAAGAGGTCGACATGAGGAGTTCCCCAAAGAGACCTGAGCTTGAGGCAAACGTCTGAGTGGAGGGTCCACTCGGTATGAAGGACCTGGTTCCTCCTGCTCAGCCTGTCCGCTCTTACGTTCCTTACTCCCTGAACGAACCTCGTCAAGAGAGAGATGTTCCTTTGCGATGTCCACAACAGCAGTTCTCTTGCGAGTTCGTAAAGGGCATACGAGTGAGTACCTCCTTGCTTCGAATGTATGCCAGAGCGGTTGTATTGTCCGCATTCACTTGTACTATTTTGTTGCCAAACTAACGGTTCGAAGCTCTTTAGAGCTAGGTGTACAGCCAGCAGTTCTTTGCAGTTTATGTGCCAGGACACTTGAAAGAGCATTCCAAGTGCCTGACACTTCTCCAATCTTTCCCAAAGTTGCTCCCCAACCTTTATCCGGCAGGCGTCGGAATACAATACAAGGTTTGGGCTCTGTATTTCCAGGGAAGTACCCTTGTTTTCCCTCAGTGGGAGTAACCACCATTCTAGATGTCGTTTTATCAGATCTGGAATGGGAAAACTGTCCGAGAGGAGTCCTGTCTTCATGTTCCACGAACTTCTGAGGAAGAACTGAAGAGGACGGAGATGAAGTCTTCCTAGATGAAAGAACTGTTCGAGCGAGGAAAGGGTCCCTAACAGGCTCAACCATTCCCTCGCCGAAGTCCGTTCCTTCCTTAGGAAGAGAGAGACTTTTTCTAAACCTCTCGCTATTCTCTCTTGAGAAGGAAATACTCGAAAACCCCGAGAATCCATCCGAATCCCCAGATAGACCAAGTTCTGGCTGGGGATCAGTTGGGACTTCTCGAGGTTCACGAGTAATCCTAATGTCTTTATCAGGTTTAGTGTCACAGTCAGGTCCTCCAAACACTGTTTCTCTGACTTTGCTCTGATAAGCCAGTCGTCTAGGTATAGAGATATACTGATTCCTTTCAGATGAAGCCATCTCGCCACATTTTTCAAAAGGTTCGTGAAAACCTGAGGCGCCGTAGACAGGCCAAAACACAAGGCTCTGAATTGGAAGATCCTTCCCCCCGTCATGAAACGGAGGTACTTCTTCGACGAAGGATGGATCGGGACGTGAAAATAGGCGTCCTGGAGATCCAGAGACACCATCCAATCCCCTTGGCGAAGAGCCGCCAGGACTGAAGCAGAGGTTCCATGGAGAACTTCTGTTTTTGAACAACTTGTTCATTAGCGCTGACATCCAGAACTGGTCTCCAGCCCCCCGAGGCTTTCGCAACCAAGAAAAGACGATTGTAAAACCCTGGGGAGCTTTGATCCAGCACAAGTTCTATAGCTCTCTTGTCCCACATCTGATCCACCATTTGTTGAAGAGTATCTTTCAACACAGGGTCCTTGTAATTGGCTTGGACGGACAATTTCCCATCGGAGTTTGACGTCAGGGGTGGAGGAATTGTCCAGGAAAAGGGAATGATATATCCTTCTTTGAAGAACCGACATCGACCAAGCGTCTGTGTCGATGCAAGTCCAGGCTTCCGCAAATCCCCGGAGCCTGGCACCTACTGGTGTTTGGAGGAGCGCCACTTCACTTTCCCCTTTTAAAGGGGCGGAATGAGGCTCGACCTCTCTTCTCGGTCGTTTTCCTTTTAGCGGTAACTCTAGTGGGAGGGCCTCCTCGAAAGGGCCGAACAGGAGTAGACCCCACTTTCTTTTCTCCACCATCACTGGTCTCTTCTTCCTGGACGATTGCAGGAGAAGATCCTGAGTCGCTTTCTCCGTCAGAGATCGGGAAATATCCCTCACCAACTGTGACGGGAACAGAAAATCAGACCTAGGGGCGAATAACAAAGTTGCTCTTTGCGAATGTGATACTGCTTTCGTCAAGAAAGCGCTAAAAACAGATCTCTTCTTCAAGAGACCTGCTCCAAATAAGGAAGAAACTTCCCCTGAGCCGTCTTGCACCGCCTTGTCAATACATGACAAATTGCCAGGAGTACATCCGGTTCTAGCCCTTCAGGGCATGAGCCTTCTTGGACATCACCCCAAGGGACCAATCTAGGAAGTTAAAGACTTCTAGAATGTGAAAAAGTCCCTTGAGGAGATGATCCAACTCTGAAAGACCCCAAGTAATCTTAGCCGTGTGAAGGCTATGTCTCCTGGATGCATCTACCAGACTGGCAAAGTCAGCTTCAGCTGAAGCTGGAAGAGAGAGACCCATATTCTCCCCCCCGCCAGTCTGGTACCAAAATCCCTCTCTTGCCCGTAAGTCTAGGGGGTGGGAGGCATGCAAAACACTGTCCTTACTAGCTCTTTCTTAGTTAGCATCCAGCTATCCAGCGATTGCAGAGCTCTCTTCATAGAAATCGTCGGTCTCATCTTCAAGAAAGCCGACGATTTCGGTGTCTTCGAGCATGAAAAAAAGTGAACGAGGCGAAGGAGGAGCGGCAGGGATCAATGCATCTCCGTATTCCTGGAGAAGGAGAGCTGTCAAAAACTTTGTAGTTCGACAGTCCTTCTTTACCGTGAGACTCGTCCTCTGATTCCTCTTCCAAAATCGGATCAGCAGGAGAGGCCACTTCCCGTTCCGGGTCTTCCTGTCCAAAAACTCTCTCTACGGGAGACAAACTCCTAATAGGAGAGGGGCTAAGAGAGTGTAAAGAGCTCCTATGCTTGGCTGGCTCTTCGTACTTGGCTGGCTCTTCGCGCTTGGCTGGCGCCTCGCGCCTGGCTGGCGCCTCGCGCCTGGCTGGCGCCTCGCTGCTGGCGCCTCGCGCTTGGCTGGCGTCTCAGCTCGCTCGCCTGGCTGACTCCTCGCGCTTGGCTGGCGCCTCGCGCCTGGCAGGATCCTCGCGCTTGGCTGGCGTCTCGCGCCTGACTGACTCCTCGCGCTTGGCTGGCGCCTCGCGCCTCTCAAAACTCTCGCGCCTGACTGACGCCTCGCGCCTGGTTGAAGTCTCGCGTCTTCCTGGTGCCACATCCTTGCGTGACAGATGTCTGGAGCCTCGCGCTTGGCTGAATCCTCACGCCTGGTTGTTACCTCGCGCTCGGCTGAAGCTGCTGGTCTGGCAGACGTATCCCATCTGGGAGAATCCTCTCGTCTGTAATGCGTTTCTCGCTTGTCTGACTCTCTAATCCTAGAGGAACTTCTCGTCTGTAGGACGCCTCGCGCTTGGCTGGCGCGACGCGCTTGCCTGGCGAATCAAATTCGTCCCACGAGTCTCTATCTGAGTTCTCAAAAGACTCACGTCTCACAGGAGCCTCACTCCTGGTGGGAGAAGGAAGACGAGTCTTCTTGACCGGCAGTCTGACGTCTTTCTTACGAGGAGGATCCTTCGAAAGGACTCCTACTAAGGCGGATAGCTGTTCCTGCACCGCCAAAATGATCCTCTTGGAAGCCTCTCCTGCGTCTTCTTGAACGGGAGAGGGAGACCTCGAAGGCGTGTTGCCCACATCATGGGACGTCAAAACCCTCTTCGCCTTCTTGATAGAAGGAGGCGCTTCTTCCGAAAAGCGTTCTGGGCTTGAATCCAACACAGGATCTCTCCAGTGCCTTTTCAGGGGCCTGGACAAGTCCGAATCCTTCCACCCTCGTTTAGGAGAGGGAGAAGCGGACGAAGAGAAGCACTCTCTGAGGACGCTTTTTCGATAGCGGTCCTGAGCAGGCTGTCTATATACAGCACCTGCTGAAGGGACGCCTGACCGGGGGGAATTCTTCTCCACAACCTCCGTACGGCTTTCGACTTTTCCTTCTCCTCTGGGCTTGGGAGCTTGGAAGAGGTCTAGGCCTGGGAGCGTCGCAGAGACGGTCAGACGCCCCCTCCACAACACTGGGGACACTCACTTCACTAAAATCACTTTGCACAGTCCTTACCTTTCATGGTAGCCACATTTTCGGATCTCATCCTGTGAAGAGTAGCCTTCAGTTCAGCAATTTCCGAGGCCAAATCTGAATGTAAGGCCAGTGAGGGTCCTGATACAGAATCATAATTAAGAGAAGAGTTAGAATTATCCAAAGGCTCAATAGGCCTTGTACTACTACCCGCAATCTTAGATGCAGCCCTTCTGACTCTATCCCTTTCTAACTTTCTTCAAGTAAGAAGTTAGAGTCTTCCATTCTCAACATTCAACCTCTCACACTCATGACAGGTGTTAGAAATAGAACAATCAAAACCCCTACATTTGCGACATACAGTGTGAGGATCAACCGAAGCTTTCGGTATCCTCACCTTGCAGCCTACATTCACACACATTCTCACACAAACACTTGAATCAGACATTCTGAAGAAAAATCAAAAGCAAGTCCAAATCCAGTCCACAGTAGCGAATGCCAAAACAACGATCCAGGTACGTCACCAAAAGTCCACAAAAAGATGATCAATTGTCTAGAAAAGCAAATTCCAGTCAAGAGGTGGCAGCAACGATGTTGATACCACCGGCGACAGAAAATATATGAGTAGAAAACGGGAATGGTTCCTAGTCCTGCCGCCCAGGGCAGGCCGGTAGATCACCTGACCTACCTGTAGCGAGTGGCGCGAAATTTGAATTTCTGTCGGACACGGAGTCGGAGTCTTAGCTATGTATATATCTGACAGGTAAGTTGATTGTATGAAAATATAAAATAAATCAGACTGCCAACAAATACGTATTTTTTAGAATTCTTATTCTGTTTTAATATTACGTTACGTATATGTTTCATTATAGCTGTCAGTAACTCGGTACCTCCATTAGGTAAAGATAGAATAAAGATTAGAAATGAATGGTTATTATACTGTTCGGTAGTTTCATTAGTTGAAGAGAGATACTAATGAAAATTTATGGCTTACTGTGTCCTAGGAAAAGTGATTGCTTGGCGTTCGTTCGGTACTCGTAAGACGGTAAGAGCTGAATCTAAACAATCGATCGGAAGGTTTTTTTTGTTTGTTTGTGTATTATAGTTAATGATTAATTAATAATTATTTGAAATTAGTACATACTGATTATTTATACATTTTATTGGCATATTCTAAGCTTTTAGCTTCTTAGGTTTAGATGTCAGAATCATAGACTAGGCTACAGTAGCAACCGCTAACACAGGCTAGGCTTATTGCTAAGGGACATATGCTAAAGTCCTAATATATGCAGTAAAAATGGGGTTGAACATTACATGCAGTTGAATATTACTCAAGTATGTAGAGTATTATGCCTTTTTGGAGTCATATTTCTTCCGTCGGATCGGCGTCGTAACCCTAGAACATGTGTTTTAGGCCTGGAAATGTTATTGTTATAATACAATTAAGTTTGTTCATACTTACCTGGCAGATATATATATAGCTGTATTTCTGACGTCCGACAGAATTTCAAAACTCGCGGCACACGTAGTGGGGCGGCCAGGTGGTAGTACCCATTCCCGCCGCTGGGAGGCGGATATCAGGAACCATTCCCATTTTCTATTCATATTTATTCATGACCCTTGTCTCCTGAGGGGAGGAGGGTGGGCACTCTAATTATATATATCTGCCAGGTAAGTATGAACAAACTTAATTGTATTATAACAATAACATTTTGTTCATGAAACTTACCTGTCAGATATATATAGCTGAATCCCACCTTCGGATGGTGGGTAGAGACACTAGGATTTTTAGGAAACTTAAATTAAATAAAAGATTAACTTATGGTTCCTTACCTGATAGCAAAGTAGACTCTGTGATTACTGTCACTTAAAGCCTGCTTATGCTTTTATCAGAGTTGCCAGCCAGGTTTTGGACCTGTAGTGCTGGTGCACTCTGGATGCTCTGTCAACGGGGACGTGACCACAATGTGACAAGACCATCTAGCCAAACATATGGCAGTAACACAGCAACCGACCACCACCTGACCAACTAACCAAAAAACCCCTGACATTAACACTAAGGAATGGGAGATTTCCACAGAAGATCTCACCATCAACCAAAAATGACAATTTGTCGAAAATTGCATTTTTCCTAACTATACAAACCTGAGGTCCTTTAACAATAGGAAGTAGCTAGCGGCAGCTGGAACGGTCGTAAGCTCGAACAAGGGGTGAGAACGGTAGTTAACTGCTTGTCCGACAGTCGCGCGGCTGGGAGGTAAACAAATCACTTTTGCTTTTGGCCCATGCAAAATACGCAGAGTGAGGGGTGGTGATGAGGGACTATATGTAAAGGACCTCAGGTTTGTATAGTTAGGAAAAATGCAATTTTCGACAAATTGTCATTTGTTCCGATACGTAATACAAACCATCGGTCCTTTAACAATAGGAAGACTCACTTTCTTGGTGGGAGGAATCTGAGTCTTTTGATGAACAGACTGGTGTTCGTCCATCCCTGGAATGCCTCCCTGGTCGTAAGAGCGAGGGAGGAATCCAAGCCTCTGTCCGATTGATCGGGGTGTGCACCGCAGGATCAATGGTCAGACCTCTGGGCCGAGTACTAAGAGAGAGGCAAGCGTATCTCTTCGTACCAGCAAGCAAGAACTTGTTCCTGTTTGCAAGAGGCAACATAAAGTATGGGTTGTCTCAAGCTGGCATCCACTTCCTCCCCCTTGTTGAGGGAAGTGGTGGATATAACGTCTCCTATCCCTGTGAAAAGGGATAGGATGGGCTCTGTTTGAGTAGCTCACCTGCATCTTTGTCCTTATCCAGCAGGGTGACGACCGTGTCCCTCTAAACCACAGGTAGAGGGGAAGAAAAAAGATGGGAAGAGGAGCCAGTCACACTCTCATTCACATCATCCATTCTTATGGTCACACCAGGACTCGATGCTGTTCAGCCTGCGAGGGTCTGGGTTCGCTACACAACGTGTTGAGCAGCCACCAACGGGTCCCAAGGAAAAAGATCCAAGGACCTGTGGGGGCAATATCCCGAAGGTAGAAGGAAGGGCATGTGGTCTGGTTGACCAGGACCCCCTGCCTTCAGTACCTGCGCCACGGAGAAGTTCTTGCGGCGACAAGGCAGCATCTCCTTCGCATCGAAGGCGGTGAAGTCCATTAGGGAGGGGATTGTGAACGACTCGAACCAATCGTCAGGGACCGAAGGGTTCTGAGTCTTCGCTACGAAGTTCGGTACGAAATCGAGCGTCACGGATCCCCATCCCCTGGATGCTTGACTTCGCAGAAGTCATGCAGTTCCTCAGAGGAAAAGAAGGAAATAGTCGCATGACCTATCCCTCTTCTCTACTTCGGTGATGTCCAGTACCCATACTGGTCTGTCCGTTTGCCACGAAGTCTTCTCGCATCTCTATCCCCATGCAGCGAAGTTCTCGGTAGTGGATAGGACACCGACACTCCATGGTGGGTGTCAATGGTATGGGTACTGTGACAAGCTATTAAAACGAAGTAATGATTGCTCTGTAAAAACAACCGAACTAAGTCAACAGCGTAGTTCGTAACTGACTCGGGCGCTCTGACAGCTGCCGACTGACTGCGTTCGGTAGGAGGCAAGTTGTCAAAGCATCCGAGTAAGTCACGTGACCTTCGCCTTTAAAGGGTTATGCCGAGAGACCAAACAAATAATGTATTTGTTTGTCACCAATGCCGGACAGCGAGGTGATGATTCTCTTAAGGCATGTGCCCAACAGGCGAAAGTCAATTACCTTCTAGAGACCGAGGTCCCTGAAGGTAAATATCTCATGGTTGTTGAATTTCAGCTAAGGAGAAACAACACTATGTACCGTTGAAGACGAAGGTAGATATTGAATGCAACCTACGTCTTCACAGATGAATCGAGAGAAGGATTCTCAAGATTCATAACCTGTGCTTACAAATGACTGAAAACGCTAACCGCTATTTCATTGCTGTCCGTGAGAAGTCGTAGTTGCAATGAAAGCGGGGCGTTCTTCAGTAATGAAAACACAGGGGAAAGCCTGCCCTGAAGAACTGCTTCTCATGGGCTGAACATTTGGAAGTAGAGCTGTCAGGTCGGAGAGTAGGTGATGTCTTCTGACACATCTCGTAATTCGGTTGAACAATGAACAATTGTACACCTACGAATAAGAGATATTTTGAAGACAAACTCAGATGTCTGCAAAATCATTCGCATTATCGCAGTGCGATGCAGCGGGAGACTTGTACAGACTTCTGTTACCGTGCGGTAAACAGAAAGATGAAAGAGTCCAAGAGATATCTCTGTTGAAAATTCTCGCAATGTCGAAGGCGATGGAATCTAGCGTCACAGCAGTAGATGGTCCTTCATTATTGCGAGAATCCCCGTTAATCAGAGACCTAAGTCCATGATTGTTGGGCAGAGATACGGTTCGGTAGTCAATCAAAGCAGGGCAGAGAGAGACATACATAACGTGCATATCGGAGGCCCAGCTGATACTGAGCTGCTATCAGGCAGTTCAATACGCAGTAGTTGAGCCTGAGCTCTCGCTGACTCGTCATCCTGAGTTGCCAGGTAATCCATTATTCCACGAAGGAATGCGTTCGGCTAGAACTACCGAGCATAAAAGATATGCTCGAGCAATTATATTTAGGCGAAACGAATTTCGGTAAATATAAAAGTTGAAATGGTGTTGTCGTGACAAAACCATAAGTATATAAAATTGAAACTGAAAACTCCTGGGAGGTTGCAGGCAACCCCGAGTTGCAGTTCAATTAGAATACTTCTCTTATAAGTCGCAATCCGTAGATTAACTAGGATATGCGCCTACCCCTCGGACAATTCAACTGCTTAGTAAGAACTCTGTTCGCGAGGTTAATATACGTAGTATATTTGTAGGATTCTGAACAACGATCTCCATCCTAAATTCTTTCCTTCAAGAAAACAAAATAAGGATTGGAGATCGACCACCTTCGATCTCTATCAAAGAGAGTGAAGGAGAAGTCTTCCTCGAAGGAAAGCTTCAATGGTGAACAGAATACTAAGACGATAGTTCAAGCCAACTGGATTTATTTCCCGTCCGATCTTCTCTAGTCCAGGTTGGTCGCCTACTGTGAGATAGTTTCTTCAGCAGCAGTCTTCTTCCCAATGCTAGAAATTCCAGGAATTCGAGCATAGGCGAGGTTCCCGATTATCGTGTATATCGGGGATTCTCGTCTCGCTCACTTTGGACCGTGGTCTCGCGTAAGTGTTTGGAGATCGTAAAACTCGAACACTGAATGCGTTAGAAATTCCGTAGAATTCTAAGCAGTCTGCGAAACCCCCCCACCGAATTCGTCAAACGATATCGGCTGGTGGTCCTCTCGATTCCCGTAGAAATCGAGAATGGGGCAGGATTCCTCCTCAACGACCGGGGCTTACGTCAGGTAGGACCCGAAGGTCCCCCCAATAGCGCAGTCCCAACGTGGGATCCTACAGAGAAATCTCTGTAGGATCCCTCCCCTTTCCCTCGTAACCGTAAGGAGAGGAGGGAATGGGGGAGGAATTGGATACGCTCGCCTTCCCAGTGGAACTAGCAGTTGGAGAAGAGTAGGAACAGCCATCGCCTTGCGGCGATGGCCTCTCAGAGTCTGGGAAAACGTATCGTCAGGAAGAAAACGTTTTCCCTGCGGAGGGTTACGAACTCTCACTGTAGGTAAGGGTCTGCCGCCACTGTGAACGTCGTCTGGGTGGGGCTGATCGACACCTGACAGGAGAGAGCCGATACCGTCCTCCGACTCATTCCAGTCCTCGTCGAGGTCGAAACCTCTCAGGAGGACCGAAGGAGTATTCAAATACGGTGTCCGAAGACACGTAGAAACGCCGCTGTCGCAGTAGAGGAGGTGGAAGTAGCTTGATCGACCGGCCAGAACTGAGAGAGCCTTCTTGTCCGGAGACGAGAGACTCTGTTTCGAGAAACAGAATCGGCAAGTTTCCGATCGCGGCAGACCCACCGTCGGTTTGGGTTCCCTCTCGGGCCCCAAAACGACTCGAGCAGAGACGTGGGCTCTGCTGGTGGGAGCGGCAATCCTTCCGCAAGGTCATTATGCTGACGAATCAGCTTAATGACTTCTGCAAATTCCTCTGTATCTCGGGAGTAACCGTGTCTTGCGGAGTAGGACCGTCCAGTCCCTCCAACAAGAACATACCCGAGATACTCCTCCTTCAGAAGGAGGAACAGCGGCAGACCCGACGGTCGCCTCCCGCTACTTGCGCGTATGTCCTGGTCGGTCCTAGAACCGTGCCTGGTCCATACAGCGTCATAGCGGGATCGCGAGCGGCCGGCAACCTCTCGCGATCACTCATAGGTACCTCGCTCCTCCCGGTGTAGCCCGAGGAGGTTGAAGGTACAGGAGAGGCAGACCTGACGCTCCCCCCCTAGCTTGCTGGCAGGACCAGCGGTGCTTGGAGTGGGCTGCTGCTGATCGTCCACCCTCAGTGGCGATCGAGCAGCAGGCCTAGCCTTGCCGCTCGCCTGGGGCGAGAGGCTCGGCTGAGAACGTCGACGCTGATCTCTAGCGTCAGGCGAGCTGTTGCTGGTTTACCCGTCCTCCCGCCCGGTCCCCGATGGAGCGGCGTCAGGTGACCTGCTAGGCTCGTTGTCGCGGTGAGACCGGCGAGCGTCCTCTCGGCGCGTCGAGCCGCTGGGTACCAGCCGTGGCTGGTACCGACGACCGCGGGGACCCCTTCCTCGCCTCAACCCGTGGCTGGTCAGCGACCGTCACGTCGGGGACCCGAGCAGCCAGCTGGTCGCTGCGAGAGCGTCCACTGGCCTAGCGAGAGTCGTCTGCACGACACTCGCCAGTCTTCTGCTCCGCGCTTCGGTCTTGGCAGCGAGCGAGCTCGAGTGTCAAGACTTTGGCTGGACGGTCTCCCGCGGGAGACCCGTCCACTCGGTACTTCTCGCTAACGAGAAGCGAGGCGGATCCTGGTTTAGCGGCAGAACCGCTAGAACCAGGCGAGGAAGTGCCAGCCGAAGCTGGTACTCCTCTGGTCCCCGTCTTCTTCTCCTTGGTAGAAGAAAAGACGGGCCCTGTTCCCGAGGGAGCAGGAGGACCAGCAGAAGAGCTCCCCGAATCGCCGGAGCGAGACGGGCCCTTAGAAGGTCCCGAAGGAGCCTTCTTAGGGGGTAAAACCCGTGGGTTTACCAGCTGGTCGCTGCAAGAGCGGCCGCTGGCCTGGCAAGAGTCACCTGAGCGTCTCTCACCAGCCTTCTGCTCCGTGCCGCGTCTTGGCGCCGAGTGAACTCTGGCGCCGAAACTTGGCTGCACGGTCTCCCGAGGGAGAACGTACACTCGGAATCTCTCGCGAACGAGAGACCGAGCCGGAACCTGGCGTAGCGGCATCGCCGCTAGCACCAGGCGAGGAAGTACCAGAGCTAACCGATACTCCTCTGGTCCCTGTCTATCTCTTCCTTACGGAAGGGGAGACGGGCCCCGCTCCCGAAGGAGCAGGAGGACCAGCAGAAGGACCCCCCCGTCCCACCGAGGTGGGACGGGCCCTTAAAAGTTCCCGAAGGAGACTTCTTAGGGGGGAAGGCAGCCATTCTTCTTCTTCGGCTTATGGGCCTTAGAAGTCGAAGGGGAAGAGGCAGCAGCAGACGATGAAGACGAAGATGACAGCTTCCTCTTCTCCTCTTCCTCGTCAGCTCACGCAGGACATCGTCGGTCCTCCATCCAGGCCGGAGCGGGGCTATTGCCGAAGCAACACGGCCCGCCTGCACCTGTCCGGAAGGACCTGGGACTGGGGAAGACACACCGTGGGGCAGGACCAGCATGGACAGGCACAGGAACCAGGAGCGACAGGAACAGCAACCAGCTCAGGAGCGGCAGGAACAGCGGCAGCGGTAAGACCCGAAGGGAACAGCCAAGCCTAAACAGCGGGAATCACATTCAGCGGCAGGTACGGCAGGCCCAGCGATCGCCTCGTAGAATCATCGGCAGCCAGCGGAACCTGGGTCCTGGCGGCCGGTCCAGGGGCGAGCTGCTGGACAGCGGAAGTCTGGGGCAGGCAACACGAAGAAAACAGGCGGCGGCGGCAACCCCACCTCGGTACGGCTGCGGCCCTAGTAGCGGCAGACGGCGTCATCGACACAGCATGGGGAGTGTAGACGGGATGGGGGGGAGCAGCATAAGCGGCCGTGGTAGTAGTGGAGACCGCCCCAGACCTCGCTAGACGCTGCAGCAGCCCGTGGATGCTAGGCACGCCCTGCCTCCGCGGTGGTCCATACCTGTCCAAGGTCGTCTCCCACGGATGTACACCTGCGGTAACATAGATAGATTAGTAAGAGGGGTTCCCTCACGCACGGGGGGAAGACATGCCCCACCCCGAACGCAAGGAAGGACCCCAAATACAAAATACAACGAAGAAGCTGAGCGGGGGGCAGGAAGGAAGACGAAGAATCGGATACCAAGGGAGTCGCGGGAGAGCTTTCCGACGACTTCCTGGCAGACCTTCGCTTCCCCTACCCCCGCACAGCAGTGAAAAGTAATATGAAAATGAAACAGAATACTGCCCTTGCGATTCACTTCATAGAACTTAAAGGGGAAAAGATCAATTCCCGGGTAAGAACGGAAACTTGATCCAATAATATGATGCTATCATAAATATATATGAAAATGAAACAGAATACTGCACTTGCGATTTCATTTTCACATAAAAAAATCGTAAGGATCAATTCCCGGGTAAGAACGAAAATTGATCCAAATTAAATTTCATGCAAATAAATAAATGAAAATGAAAAGAATATTGCAATTGCGAATCCACTTTCATTGCATTCTATTATACAAAATTAAAAGGCTCGTGCCGAGCGCAATCACACTCTCGGTAACGAACGCACAGGGCAAAAATATAATGAAAAGAGTACTTACATTTTTCAATTACACACTTTCGCCCAAAATACATGACTCGGCGCGAGCGCGCCCGCCCTCGGCACCGAGACATAATTCAAGGGTTCAATTCATGAAAAGAGAGGAAATCGCCGCATCTACGGCGATAACTCCATGTTGGTTCATAATTAAGTAATGAAAATGAAAAACAGTGTACTTACAGTTTCATTTTCCAAAGTCAAACTAAACCATTAGTAAGAAAACACAATATAAACAAAGCATACGACGATGAAGCGGGCAGAGAGCGATGACGAACACGTCCTTCACACCCGCGGCCGAAAGCAAAAGTGATTTGTTTACCTCCCAGCCGCGCGACTGTCGGACAAGCAGTTAACTACCGTTCTCCCCTTGTTCGAAGCTTACGACCGTTCCAGCTGCCGCTAGCTACTTCCTATTGTTAAAGGACCGATGGTTTGTATTACGTATCGGAACAAACACAATAAAACTAACCTAACTAAGCTAAGGGATAGGGAGAGAGCTACCTTCAGCCCCCAAAACTGTGTCTGCCAAAATGTAAGGCCCCAAAGAACTACAGTTCTCGTAAATCGTTCTCACATCCCGGAGGTAATGTGAGGCGAATACGGAATTGCTCCTCCAAAAGGTGCTATCAAGAATATCTTTGATAGACATATTCCTTTGGAAGGCAAGAGAAAGTAGCTACGGCTCTGACCTCGTGAGCTTTCACTTTAAACGAGGCTCAATCAGTCTTCTGGCAAGATGAATGAGCCTCTTTAATGACGTCCCCTCAAGAAGAAAGCAAGAACAGCATTCTTCGACAACGGCAAATCTGGTCTCTTCACCGAGCACCAGAGATTACCTGAGGGACCTCTTATCTCTTTAGTCCTATTCACATAGAACTTGAGAGCCCTGACAGGGCACAGGGCTCTCTGGTTCTTGACCCACGAGACTCGATATTCCTTTGATTTCAAAGCTCTTTGGCCAAGGATTAGACGGGTTCTCGTTCTTAGCCAAGAAAGATGGGTTCAACGAGCAGACAGCGTTGTCTCCCTTGAAGCCCACTAGGCTACTGAACGCTTGGATTTCACTAACTCTCTTTGCCGTCGCCAGAGAAGCTAGGAAAAGCGTTTTTCTCGTCAAGTCCCTTAGAGACGCTTCATGGAGAGGCTCAAAGGGACTTAGCAATCAGATGTTTCAAAACCACATCGAGATTCCATGAGGGCGGTCTTTTGCTTGGTGGAAGATCTTGGTGGTTTCGAACGACCGCTTAAGAGATCGTGCAGATCCTTAATTGTCGGAAGAGGTCCAGTCCTCTGTGGCGAAAAACGGCAGACAACATACTCCTATAACCCTTGATTGTAGGAACTGCCAATTTCTGCACATTTCTTAGATAGAGTAAGAAATCTGCTATCTGATTCACAGAGGTCGTGGAAGAGGAAATTCCTTCCTTTTTGCACCATGCCCTGAAGGAGGACCACTTAGACTGGTAGACAGCTCTTGAAGAGGTCTTCGAGCATTAGCGATTGCTCTCGCAGCTGCCTTTGAAAAGCCTCTCGCTCTGGCCAACTTTTCGATAGTCTGAACGCAGTCAGAGCCAGAGCGGAGAGGTTTCGGTGAAACCTTTGAAGTGAGGCTGTCTGAGTAGATCTTTCCTCCTAGGGCAACGTTCTTGGGAAGTCCACAAGGAATGTCATGACCTCTGTGAACCACTCTCTTGCTGGCCACATTGGGGCAATCAGAGTCAACCTTGTCCCTTCTGAAGCTGCGAACTTCCTCATTACGTCCCCATGATCTTGAATGGGGGAAAGGCGTAAAGATCCAGGTCTGTCCAGTTCCAGAGCAACGCGTCCACTGCAATTGCCCCTGGATCCAGAACCGGGAGCAATACAGAGGAAGCCTCTTCGTCCTCGATGTAGCGAACAGGTCTACTAGAGGACGTCCCCACAATCTCCATAATTGTTGACAGACTTCCTGGTGCAAGGTCCATTCTGTTGGTAGAATCTGATTTCGTCGACTGAGAAGGTCCGCCCTGACATTCTGAACCCCTGCCACGAATCTTGTCAGGATCTTGATGCGCCTTGCGTCTGCCCATAGCAGAACTTCCTTCGCCAGGAGAAAAAGGGATCTGGAGTGAGTTCCTCCCTGATTCTTTAGATACGCAAGGGCTGTGGTACTGTCTGAGTTGACTTGAACAACCTTGCTTGACAGTTTGTCTTCGAAGAACTGCAGCGACAGGAATATCGCTGCCAGTTCCTTTACATTGATGTGCCAGGCTACCTGTTCCCCTCTCCAGGAGCCTGACACTTCCTCCCCCCCTAGTGTTGCTCCCCAACCGGAAATGGAAGCGTCTGAGAACAACACTAGGTCGGGGCTCAGAAGATTTAAGGAGAAGCCCTCTCGTAACTTCTGAGGGTCGAGCCACCATCTTAAGTGGACTTTTACCTTGTTGGAGATCCTTAGGATCGCATTCAGGTCCTCTTTCGACGTCCATTCTTCCGCAAGGAAAAATTGAAGAGGCCTGAGGTGCAGTCTTCCCCAGCGAGACAAACTTTTCTAGCGAGGAAATGGTGCCCAGCAGACTCATTCACTCCCTCACCGAACAAGCTTCTCTCTCTAGGAAGGCTGCGACTTTCTCTAACCCCAGTCGCTAACGTTCCTGGGATGGAAACGCCCGAAAAGCCACTGAATCCATCTGAATCCCCAGATACACGTGGACTGTGTCGGGGTCAGATGCGACTTTTCGGAGTTTGACCAAAGACCCAGAGACTTTGCTAGGGCTAACGTAAACTGAAGGTCCTTCAGACACTTCTGCCTCGACGACGCTCTGATCAGCCAATCGTCGAGGTAGAGGGATATCCTGATCCCTGACGAATGGAGCCACTTCGCTACATTCCTCATTATCATTGTGAAAACCATCGGGGCCGTGCTGAGACCGAAACAAAGGGCTCTGAATTGCCAAACCCGTGTTGTCTAAGACGAATCTCAGGTACTTCCTTGAAAGAGGGTGGACGGGGACGTGGAAGTACGCGTCCTGCAGGTCCAGAGACACCATCCAGTCGCCAGGTCTCAAGGCTCCCAGCACCGACTGAGGCGTCTCCATTTTGAATTGATCTTTTCTACAAAAAGATTGAGCCTGCTCACATCCAGGACTGGGCGCCAACCTGACGACTGCTTCGGCACTAGGAAAATCCTGTTGTAGAAGCCCGGTGACTCCAGGTCCAAGACTTGTTCCACCGCTCTTTTTTCGACATCTGGTCTAACAGATCGAAAAGAATACTTTTTCTTCTCTCCCTGATAAGATGGAGAGAGGTTTCTGGGAGTTGATGTTAAAGGAGGAGGATGTAAAAAGGGGATCTTGTACCCCTGCTCTACTATCTTGAGAGTCCAAGGATCCGCCCCTCTCTGCCTCCAAGCCTCCGCAAAGAATTTCAGTCTGGCCCCGACTGGTGTCTGAAGGACGAGATCTTCATTTGGTGGTTTTGGGTTTGAATGAAGCTCTTCCTCTCGAAAAACCTCTCCCTCGAGGAGCTGCTCTCGAGGGGGTGCCCCGCGAAAGGGGTTTGACTTTCTTCGGGGGTTTACTGAATGCGAAGTGGAAAGGAACTGCTGGACGTCTTGAAGACTGTACCAAGAGGTCCTGGGTCGCCTTCTCTTGCAAACTCGTTGCAAGATCCTTTACCATAGCCTGGGGGAAGAGATGGTCCGAAGAGGCGCAAAGAGCAATTCCGCTTTCTGAGCGGGAGAGACCAACTTAGCGGTAAAATTGCATAGAAGAGCTCTTTTCTTCAGGAAAGCAGTTCCAAAATGAGAAACTAGCTCCTCCGAACCATCCCTGATGGCCTTGTCCATACATGACAACACGCTGGATAGCTCCCCCAGACTGAGAGAATCAGGACTTCTAGACTGAAGGTCTAAAACTCCCAGACACCAGTCTAGGAAATTAAAGACATTTAAGGTGCGAAGCAGTCCCTTCAAGTGGTGGTCCGTCTCCACAGGAGTCCAGGACACCTTAGCAGACGATAAGAGAGACCTCCTCTGAGCGTCCACTAAACTGGAGAAGTCACCCAGAGCGGACGAAGGAACCTTTACTCCCACGTCCTCCTTGGTTTCATACCAAATTCCTCCTTTCCGTCGAGTCTAGAGGAGGAAGGGCGAAAGTGGTCTTGCCCTGATCCTTCCTTCGAGACATAAAATCTTGAAGCTTCTTAAAAGCCCTCTTGGTCGACAGCGATGTCTTCATCTCGACGAACTCAGGGGTCTTAACGGTCTTGGAAGACAAAAGTTGAGAGGGAGGAGACCTAGGGGCTGCCGGCTGGAACTTCTCCCCGAAGGATGAACGTAACAGCCTGACAAGAACCTTATAGTCCGAGACAGCTGAAGCTACCGGAGGTTCTTCTTCGACGGAACTCCCTGGACTACTAAGTTCCCCTTCCTCCCTAAGAGGAACTGGAGAACGTCCATCAGGAGAGAGCGTACGTCCAGCAGTCTCAATCCTGAACAATGACTTCCGTTGGTTGGAAGTACCCGCTACAGGTACGGAATCGCCCTTACGACGATCCTTAGAAGGACGGACATCTTGTGAAAGAGGAGCGTCCTTAGAAGCAACGGGAACTGTCTTAACAGACACGTCCCTACGAGAGGAAGCGCGAGCTTCCTGACGAGAGGCGCCAAAAGCGTCCTGCTTAGCCAAGCAAGCGTCCTGCTGAGCGTCCTCAAAAGCGTCCTGCCTCGCTCGAAAAGCGTCCTGCTTCGAACGGCGAGCGTCCTCAAAGGCGTCCTGTCGATAACTCAAAGCGTCCTGCTTCGAACGCCGAGCGTCCTGCCGAGCGTCCTCAACAGCGCCTTGCCGAGAGCGCAAAGCGTCCTGCTTAGAACGCCGAGCGTCCTGCCGAGCGTCCTCAACAGCTCCCTGCCGAGAGCGCAAAGCGTCCTGCTTCGAACGCCGAGCGTCCTGGCGAGCGTCCTCTACTGAGAGAGCGAAAGATCTACTCGGAGAACGAGAACGGTGACGATCCGGAGGAGGAGAGATAGACGCAGCGAGAGAGAATGAGACCGCTTCGTCCTCTTGACGGGCAGCCGAACGTCCTTCCTACGCTTAGGCTCGACTGCTGCTGGGCGAGTCCTCTGAGCCATCAGCGACGTAATCTGGTCCTGAAGGGACACTAGGATATCCTTCGTAGGTGACGAATGATCAGAAGAAGGGGTGCAGGACCCCCCCCTGAGGCCTGCGAGAAGGCGAGGGGCGAGGGGACGCCTCCTTCCTTCTAGCAGGTACAGCTATCTGCCTCTCAGGTGAACACGCCTGTGCGTGGAAACCAACGTCCTCGTCGGTAGAAACCCTCCCTCTCTTCTGAGGAGGAAAGGCGTCATAAGCATCCTCTGACGAAAGCGGAGACATAGGACGTGAAGCGTCCTCAAAGCGAAAGGTCCTTTTCAACGGACGCGAGTCTCTCCGAGCGCTCCACCCCTTGCGCGGGGAGGACGCTTCGGAGGACGAAAAGCAATCCTTCAGGACACGCGCTCGTGCGCGCTCCTTGGCAGCCTGGGATTTAGCAACAAGGCCTGCCGAAGGGACGCCAGATCGGTGGGGAGCCCCCGTAACCCTCTTGCGGCTTTCGACATACCCACTCCCTGAGTCCTGGGAGTCCGATAGAGGTCTAGGCCTAGAGGCATTATGGGGCCGATCTGACGCCCCCTCCACAACACTAGGGGCACTAACACAAACTTTCACAGGGCCAGTTTCTAGGGCCAAAACTTTCGATTCGAGAGCGCGAATAGACTCAAGAATCAGAGAAAGGGTGTTACCTTCTCCAGACACAGCACTGGGGCCCGAAGGCAACAAAACAGGATTAGGTTGAGCAAAATCTACTGGTGTTAGAGGAGGAGAAATGTTACTTTCCTTACCTTTCGTAGAACTGCCCTTGGAGGAAGACCTCCTGACTCTATCGCGCTCCAATTTACGTCGATAGGTCTCATACATCTTCCATTTATCATCATCCAAATCCTTGCATTCATTGCACCGATCATCAACCAAGCAAACATGCCCCCTGCAATCCATACAAACTGTGTGAGGATCAACTGAAGGTTTAAGAAGCCTCACCTTACATTCACTCCTCACACACACTCTGAAACTTCCAGTACTTGATCCCGACATCATGTACACAGAAAAGCCAATCCAAAATAAAAAACCAATCCACTATTACGCGTGCCAATCCAACAATCCAGAAGTCGATACCAAAAGTCAATCCAGATAATATTAAGCGAGATAAATCAAAAATCCTAGACGGAGGTACTGTAAACAGTTGTTTGCAGCACCGGCGACAGAAAAAATATGAATAGAAAATGGGAATGGTTCCTGATATCCGCCTCCCAGCGGCGGGAATGGGTACTACCACCTGGCCGCCCCACTACGTGTGCCGCGAGTTTTGAAATTCTGTCGGACGTCAGAAATACAGCTATATATATATCTGACAGGTAAGTTTCATGAACAAAATATAATTTACTGGGGTGTTTTTGGAGGGCTTGGAACGGATTAGCCATTTTACATGTAAAATGTGGTCCAAGATACGAAGGGCGCCTCAGAACGGATTAATTTCGTATCTCGAGGTACTACTGTACCTAGTTAAAAATCAAAGCAAAGAATGAAACAACACAAAATTACAGCAAAATGTTTGAGGATGCATCCCTGAGCTTCATATTAAATTTTAAAGGGTATGATTTAAATGGAGAAGCCTATTAATTACTTGACTAGGCTTCCATACGAGACCAATATGGTACATGTATAGACAGCCATTTTGCAAAAGTGTATAACACTTTCACCAAAATATAATCACAACTATTTTGGATCACTGGACACCTATTTCTGTTATCTTGCTAACTATCTTTGAGGTTTTGGTAACTACATTCTGCACTATATATTACTTAAAAATAAAATTAATATAAAATGTTAAAAGCTTCCATACAACCCGCCAATTCTTCTGTTTTACATAGTATATATATGCTGTGCATTACTAATTTTCATTAAGTAACTGTAGTGGGAAATTGAAAAATTAAATTCATTTATTAAAAATTTATTGAAAAGTTAAAGCTTATACATCAATACAGCACAATACCTTTGTAAGATTAAAAAAATAACAAAATACATTACCTATCTTTAAATAAAAGCTATGTACATAAACAGTAGGCTTACATAATATCACTGCTGCAATCTTCTGTGAAAAAGATGCAGAGCTTCATGCTGTTTAGGTCCCAACCAGATGTGAGGTCGAGATGCCTTTATATGTTCAACAGCAGTTTCAGGGGTCCACAGATTCTTCTGCAAAATTGAAATAAAATGATCCATAAAATATACATTACAGTATATCTCACACTTGGCACATAAATAAAACTGCTCCATGCCATTATACACCCAATACAAACATCACACCAATTGTAATTCATGCAGGTGGAATTTCTAATAATCATACAGTGATTTGTCATAACATACTCAACATTTTCCCTTACAAACCAACTACCAGCTACTTAAAATGGTAATTCAAAATATTTAAGAAAAAAGTTGCCATTATATAGAAAATTTTGCTCAGTTCAAATACTATACATATAGTATTATCACACCAGTGGAGGAACAACATCTAAGAAACAAAATGATATTATTATGATATAATAAAGTTTTATACATACTTACCTGCAGATATATACTTAGCTTTAGACTCCGTCGTCCCGACAGAAATTCAAATTTCGCGCCACACGCTACAGGTAGGTCAGGTGATCTACTGTCCTGCCGCTGGGTGGCAGGAATAGGAACCATTCCCGTTTTCTATCAGATTCTTTCTCTCTACCACCTGTCTCCTGCGGGGAGGCTGGGTGGGCCATTAATCGTATATATCTGCAGGTAAGTATGTATAAAACTTTATTGTATCATAACAATATCATTTTTATACATTCAACTTACCTGTCAGATATATACTTAGCTGATTGGCACCCTCGGTGGTGGGTAAGAGACAGCTAAATACTGAAATAGACAGGTAAACAACATATGTTGTAGGTACAAATAAACCTTGGTTCCTACCTGATTAAGCGGAAGACTTCGTGGCTACTGCCCAGGACTCTGCTTCGCTTCAAGAGCCTCAGCGAGATAGTGATCTATGGCTAAGAGATCTTGTGGGTCTGCCAATGGGGTCTTATCCACTTACTCGGCAGAGCCTAAATGGCCTTTGTCAATGGGTGCTAATCCACTAATATGACAATAAACCTGCTTTAAAAGCATATACGAGGAGCAAAAACATACATCCCGACCAACTGATCCTAACACCTGTGTTAGTTCTAAAGATTGTAAGGAGTATCCCCAACTCCTGACAACAACCCAAAAACTCAACACCACCATATACACACACACACCAGTACCAAAAAAAAATTTTGTACACCCTTATTTGTCGGATATTCCTCAGTTCCTTCTGACAAAAAGCAACGGTCGCCTGTGCGACGCCTAGTACCTTTGACAGTCAAAAACCAAGAACATCTCTAACTATAGGGTTTACGTACATACACAATAATTAAGGATCAGTTTTTGCTCCAAGTCCCAGCACCGTATCCGCTGACACAAACGGACCGAGAGAGAAGCACTTCTCATAAGTTACCCTGACATCCTTCAGGTAATGAGACGCAAAAACTGAATTGCATCTCCAATATGTCGCTTCGAGAATATTCTTCAACGACATATTCCTTTGAAAGGCTAGAGAAGTAGCAACCGCTCGAACTTCCTGAGCTTTAACTCTAAGAAGTTTGAAGGAGTCATCTGGGCAATCATTGTGAGCCTCAGTAATTACACTTCTTACAAAGAAGGCTAAGGCTAAGGCCCCACCGAATCCGTCGCGGCGCGTCACGTGCGTCCAACACGGCCACGCGTTTTTCGCGTTTAGATCAACTGTCATAGTTCAAACACGAGTGGCCCCACACGGCGCATGAGCGTGCGTGGCGTCAGGTGCGTTACCGGACTAGACGCACGAGGAACAAAACATTTTGTTTTGGGTCCGCTTGAAGGAAGAAATTGTGGTAGACCTACAACAACCTGCATTTGAACCACCTGCCCAACTTTGAGTTATAATCAAATGTGATGATTTGTGGTTATGATAAAGGATTATAGTATTTTTTTATTATATTCTAATGGATACATTTATATAAATATCTTTGTTTCAGAAGTTCCTGTATCAAAGTGTTCAGTTCACACACAATTCTACGTATCTTAATTTTTGTATTAAATAAAATAAAGTGCAACTTTACAAATTTCGAAATCAGTAATCCTTCCCTCAGAGTTACTACAAGTTTCTTACTTTGATACGGATCTTCTGTAATTGGTATCAAATTTTGATATTCAAGATATAATGCCCTCGTGAATTAAGTCAAAGGTTTTCGGCGTTATCCGACAATAAAAAAAAAAAAAACTTGTCTGGACGCTATCGTAACTTATGAAAGAGTTTTGCATATTCTCCACTCTTTCCTCTTCTAAATTTATGTCATACGTCCAGATTTTCCTACTGTTCAACCCCTCTAATTTGCTTGACAGCACCGAGTCAGAGGAAAACCTCGCGCGCTCCCTTCATAACGGCAACTACTGCTAAAGTTTGAATTGTCCGTCTTATAACCGTCACTCGTGTGTCTGGTTGGGCCACACGCGCAGAAGACGGAGACGCTTGTAGACGGATAGCCGTGTTGCACGCACGCGACGCGCCGCGACGGATTTGGTGACGCCATAGCCTAAGGCGTTCTTAGACATGGGTCTTTTAGGATCTTTCACAGAACACCATAGACCCTGTTGACAACCTCCCAACTGCTTCTTTTTACTCAGGTAAAATTTAAGGGCTCTTACTAGGTTCGACAGGCCCTTTACTTCAAAGCTCCTGGGCCAGGGCTTTGAAGGATTTTCATTTTCGCCAGAAATAAAGTCTGGAACGAACAAATGGCAGCCTCTCCTTTAAAACCAACCCTAGAATCAAGAGCGTGTATCTCGCTCGTTCTTTTGGCTGTAGCGAGAGACAACAGGAATAAACATTTTCTCGTAATGTCTCTGAAGGAGGCAAGGTGTGGAGGTTCGAACCGCTTCGAGGTTAGAAATTTTAGGACTACGTCCAGATTCCAGCTCGGGGTTCTAGGAGTATTGATTTTTGAAGTCTCGAATGACCGGATCAGATCATGAAGATCCTTATTATCAGCTATTTCTAGGCCTCTGTTCCTGAAAACAGCTGAAAGCATACTCCTGTACCCTTTTATAGTGGATACGGAAAGACGCGATTCCTCCCTCAAGAAAAGAAGGAAATCTGCAATGTTGTTCACAGAGGTATTGGAGGAGGACAGCTTCTTCGATTTACAATATCTCCTAAAGACTTCCCACTTCGATTGATAGACCCGTATAGTTGACGGTCTACGGGCTCTAGCGATAGCCTTTGCAGCTTTTTGAGAAAAGCCTCTCGCTCTGACGAGTCTTTCGATAGTCGAAAGGCAGTCAGAGCGAGAGCGGGGAGGTTTTGATGATACCTCTCGAAGTGGGGTTGTCTGAGCAGATCTGCTCTGTTTGGAAGAGATCTGGGGAAGTCCACCGTCCATTCCAGTACCTCTGTGAACCAATCTTGAGCTGGCCAATATGGGGCTATTAGAGTCATCCGCATCCCCTTTGAGGCCACGAATTTTGTTCTGATTACTTCGCCCAGAATTTTGAATGGGGGAAAGGCGTATGTATCGAGGCCCGACCAATCTAGTAGAAGGGCGTCGACAGCGAATGCTCTCGGATCTTCTACTGAAGAGCAGAAGATGTCTATCCTTTTGGAGAGGAACGTGGCAAACAGGTCTATGTGAGGTCTCCCCCATAGAGCCCAAAGATGTCGACAGACCTCTGAGTGGAGGGTCCACTCTGTGGGAAGGACCTGGTTCCTCCTGCTCAGTCTGTCTGCTCTCACGTTCCTCTCTCCTTGGACAAATCTCGTGAGGAGGATGATGTTTCTCTCCTTTGCCCAAACTAAGTGATCCCTCGCCAGTTCGAAGAGGGAAAACGAATGAGTCCCGCCTTGCTTTCGAATGTATGCCAGAGCGGTGGTGTTGTTCGAGTTGACCTGGACCACCCCGTCTCTGACTATTGATTCGAAGTACTTGAGGGCAAGGTGTATGGCTATCAATTCTTTGCAGTTGATGTGCCATGACATCTGCTCGTTCGTCCAGGTGCCTGACACTTCTCTTGTTCCTAGCGTCGCACCCCATCCCGTTTCCGAAGCGTCTGAATACAACACTTGGCTTGGGTTCAGCACGGATAAGGACACTCCCTCGTTCTTTTTGAGAGGGGCTAACCACCATCTCAAGTGATTCTTTACCTCGAGAGGTATCTGGAACGAGTCCGAAAGTTGTCCTGTCTTCCAGTTCCATACTTTCTTTAAGAAGAACTGCAGGGGGCGAATATGAAGTCTCCCTAAGGGGAAGAACTGTTCCAGCGAGGAAAGAGTTCCTAGAAGGCTCAACCATTCCCTCGCTGAACTTTGTTCTCTCCCTAAGAAGTTTGAGACTTTCATAAAGCCTCGTATGAGTCTTTCCTGCGAAGGAAAAACTCGAAAACCCCGAGAATCCATCTGAATCCCCAGATAAACCAGGTTCTGGCTGGGGATCATCTGAGACTTCTCGAGGTTCACAAGTAATCCTAGAGATCGAATCATGTCTAAGGTCGTTTTTAGGTCCTCCAAACACTGAGTTTCTGATCTGGCCCTGATTAGCCAGTCGTCTAAGTAAAGGGAGATTTTTATTCCCTTTAAATGAAGCCACTTCGCTACATTCTTCATTAGGTTCGTAAAAACCTGAGGAGCTGTGGATAGGCTGAAACACAAGGCCCTGAACTGAAAAATCTTCCCCTTCATTATGAAACGAAGGTACTTCTTTGACGAGGGATGAATGGGAACATGAAAGTAGGCGTCTTTAAGTCCAGGGAGACCATCCAATCTCCTGGACGAAGGGACGACATCACCGATGCAGAAGTCTCCATACGGAACTTCTCTTTTTCTACAAATTGGTTCAGAGCACTTACATCCAGAACCGGTCTCCACCCTCCGGAAGCCTTCGGGACTAGAAAAAGGCGGTTGTAAAATCCCGGAGAGTGTGGATCTAGCACCAGCTCGATGGCTCCCTTGTTCCACATTTCCTCTACCATCTGAAGGAGCGTGTTTCTCAGCACAGGGTCCTTGTAACGAGCTGACAGTTCGAGAGGAGTTGACGTCAGGGGAGGTCTGTCCCTGAAGGGGATGCGATATCCCTTTCTCAGAACCGACATCGACCAAGGGTCGGCTCCTCTCTTTGCCCAGGCTTCCGAGTATTCCAGTAGCCTGGCGCCCACTAGTGTTTGGAGGTTCTGCATGCTATTTTCCCTTCTTAAAGGAACGGAAGGATGATCTTCCTCGCTTGTCGGAAGTCTTCCTTTTGAAGGGGGGTCGTGTCTTGGGACCTCCACGAAAGGGCTGTTGATACGGAAGTGAGACTTTTTTAGCAGCTGTCGTAACTGTTCTGTTCTTCTTTGCCGATTGGACAAAAAGGTTTTGCGTCGCCTTC
This sequence comes from Macrobrachium nipponense, assembly GCF_015104395.2. Classification (NCBI taxonomy): domain Eukaryota; kingdom Metazoa; phylum Arthropoda; class Malacostraca; order Decapoda; family Palaemonidae; genus Macrobrachium; species Macrobrachium nipponense. Next base: position 46,337,666 of record NC_087211.1, on the reverse strand, counting down.
TCAGTAAGTGAGTGTGATATTTCCTTCACTAACTGAGAAGGGAACAGATGTTCAGATAAAGGAGCGAACAGCAAGGCAGTTCTCTGAGAAGGAGAAACAGCCTTGGTCAGAAAAGAACCAAAAACCGCTCTCTTTTTTAGTATCCCTGCTCCAAAGAGGGAAGATACTTCTCCAGAACCATCCTGGACCACCTTATCAATACAGGCCAGAATGCTATGAAGCACTTCCGGGCTAAGACTTTTCTGATTCTTGAGACTTCTTAGAAATGTTACCCCAAGGACCCAGTCTAAAAAAATTAAAAACCTCCAGCACGTGGAAGAGTCCCTTGAGGAGATGATCCAAATCAGACATGCTCCAAGTAGATCGTGCAGAGGATAAGGCTTGTCCTCCACTTAAGAATTCTACCAGACTCGAGAAATCCGACTCTGCAGAAGCAAGAAGAGATAGGCCCATATTCTCTCCTGTTTCGTACCAAATGCCTCTTCTACCTGTCAGTCTGGAGGGAGACATACAGAAGACAGTCTTTCCTAGTTCTTTCTTGGAATTCATCCAAGAACCGACAGATTGGAGAGCCTTCTTCATTGAAATGTCCGGTTTCATTTTCAAGAAGGCAGAGGACTTATATGGCTTATTGCTCGAATAGAGAGACCGAGGCGAAGGCGGAGCGGCAGGGCTCAGCGATTCTCCGTATTCCTGGAGCAGAAGTGCGGATAAAGTCTTATAATTAGACAGTCCTTCATTAGCTGGGGCTTCGTCTTCCGAGATATCCTCTAGCTCGAGCCCAGCTGAAGGAGAACGTCCTTTACCGGACAAACACTCCGTAGGTCGCACATATTCTGAATTAGGAGAGCCTCTATTCGGGGAAGGACTGGCGGAAAAAGACTCTACGTTCTTTTGTAAGAGAGCTGGAAGTCCTTTCTATTCTCTTACATGATATCACCGATCTTTCCTTCTGAAGTCCCAAAGAGGAAGATCGCTTTCGAGGAGAAGAACTCTTGGAAGGCGATTCTAGCCTGGAAGGTTCCGCATGTCTGGAACGTTCCGCTTTTGAAGAAAGCTCTTCATGCTCGGAGAGTTCCTCTTGTAAGGAAAATTCCTCTCGTCTGGAAAGTTCCACTTGTTTGGACTGTTCCACTCTTCCGGAAAAAGATTCCCGTTTGGAAAGTCCCAAGTGTCTTGAAGGCGATCCGCGCTTTGAAGTTCCCGCTTGCTCGGAAGGATCCGAGCGCTTGGAAACTTCCGCTTGAGTGGAATGCTGGGAAAGTTCCGAGCGCCTGGGAGGCGAATCATGTCTGGAAGCTTTCGTGCGTCTGGAAGGTTCCGCCTGTGCGGAAGGTTCCGCGCGCCTGGAAAGTTTGGAACATTCGGAATGTTCCACTCGCCTGGAAGATTCCACGCGCCTGGATAGTTCCGCGCGCCTGGATAGTTCCGCGCGTCTTATGGAAAGTTCTTCCACGGGTAAGGAGAGTTCGGAACGTCCGCGATATTCCGAGCGCTTGGAAGGAAACTCTTTGGTACGTTCTGTTACCATAGAAGATTCCGTGCGTCTGACCATTTCCGAGCGCCTAATAGGCTCCTCACCTTTGGAAGGTGCCTCTTGCTCGGAAAAATCCATGTAACGGTCCTTCAGTTCGTCTACTTCTTCGTTCCTGGACATTCTCTCCTTTCTACCGGAAAGTTCTCGTTGCCTGGAAAGGGCTTCTGTCCTAACTGGCGCTTCTCGCCAAGATGGTTCTTCCGGGTCTGAAGAAAACCACTCATCTATAGGAGCTCGTTGCTTGGGAGAAGATGGAACAATCTTAGGAACCTCTCGTTTCGCGGGAGGTACCTCTGAGCGCACCGCGGACCTCTTTATAGGAAGGGAGTTATCTTTCCTACGAGGTTTCTTGGAAAGAACTCCAACCAATGAGGAGATCTGTTCCTGCACTTTTTGTAGGATCTGAGCAGTAGTCGCATCCCTGTCCGTGTCGGAACGAGGGGAGGGAGATCTGGAAGGTGTCTGAGATTCCCTTACAGCACTTGGAGTCAACAAGATTCTCTTTTTTACTGAAGAAGCCTCTTCAGGAAAGTGTTCTGGACTTGAGTCAAGCGCCGTAGCTTTCCAGCTCCTCTTCAAGGGGCGAGAAAGATTCGTGTCTTTCCACCCTCTTCTAGGTGAAGGCGACTCTGACGACGAAAAACACTCGCGAAGGATGCTTTTCCTGCAGCGATCCCTGGCAGTCTGGGGCGTAACAGAACCTGCCGAAGGGACGCCTGACCGGTGGGGAACCTCTACAACCTTCGTACGGCTTTCGACATTCCTTCTCCTCTGGGCCAGGGAGCTTGGAAGAGGTCTAGACTTGGAAGAGTTGTAGAGCCGATCAGACGCCCCCTCCACTACACTGGGGACACTCACATCACTGTCCACTGTTAAATCACCACTCTTACCTTCTAATGCCGCCATTTTAACCTGCATTCTATGAAGGGTAGCCTTCAGATCCGCAATTTCCGCTGCTGAATCTGTAGGATTTAAAATGGGTGAAAGGGCAGAAATAGGGGGAGAAGGATTAATTAATGCATGGGAAGAAGCTAGAAAACTAGAAACTAGTTCGCTAGACCTAGATCTACTTTGGCTTTTGGAAGCTTTCCTCAGCCTATCCCTTTCTAGCTTCTTCATATAAGAAGTAAGATTCTTCCATTCTTCTGCACTCAGGTTCTCGCACTCCTTACAGGTGTTAGAAAAAGAACATTCATACTTTCTACAACGCCTGCATACAGTGTGAGGATCTACCGAAGCTTTCGGCATTCTCACCCTGCAGCCCTCATTCACACACCTCACAACAACACTCGAGTCAGACATTCTTAGAAAATTCCAAAATCAAGTTCAAGAAACGGTCCACAATAGCGTATGCCAATACAACGATCCAGGTACGTCACCAAAAGTCGGTCAAGAAGATCAATTGCGATGAAAAAAGAATTCCAGCCACGAGGTACCAACAACAATATTGACAGTACCGGCGACAGAAAGAATCTGATAAAAAAACGGGAATGGTTCCTATTCCTGCCACCCAGCGGCAGGACGGTAGATCACCTGACCTACCTGTAGCGTGTGGCGCGAAATTTGAATTTCTGTCGAGACGACGGAGTCTAAAGCTAAGTATATATCTGACAGGTAAGTTGAATGTATAAAAATGCAATTTAATTACAGCTCCCCAGATAAAAGAGTTGTGATCTGATAAAAAACACTTATAAACACGGCCTGTTTTAATAGCATTCATTTTGTTACCATGAAACTTGAGGCAAAGGAAACATGAAAGAATCCCATAAAACTGAAGGAAATTAATTAAGACCTCACTTCCTTGGATCATTACAGACATATCCTTTAGAACAGAAATACTGATAGACTCTGGGAAACATGTGGACATGAAAATTACAGATCTCAAAAGTGAAATGAATGAAAGACTTCCAAGCGTGTGTGACTGCAACTCTATCAAGATCAGCATATTAGAAATCAAATCTCATTACAGCGAACATTTACTTATCCACAATTCTGAGAGAAGTGTCCTAAACTTAACTTGTCAATATTTTGGTATCAGATACAAGTACTTTACCAACACCAGAGGTATACCAATAGTTTACATTTAAACAATTGGGTTACTAGTGTAGAAAGTGTATGCAGGAAGTAAATCTTTTGTTAATCCTTATATTCATACTTGAAAAAACATTTGTTCTTTGAGTATGGTAATAGCAAATATTTTAACATACACAACTGCACAAAGTGATTAACAAAAGCGTATTGAACAAACATCAGTCTCAGTAGGTGATATCACATAAAGTGTGCTTAGTAGAACACTGTAGACACTACTAAAGGTTTATTGCAGTTACTTGGGCCTCCACATGCTCCATTTTTTTTCCATTTATCTTTTGCCTGTTCCCTTTGGTCTTTTCTTAGCTAACCACATTTCTCCAATGAGAATAAATCCTACCAAGAACACAGTCTTGTCTACGGTGCTTGCCTGAAGATTTTGTTCTTAAAATTACAAATTTTAGGAGTAATTTGTATTTTTTCTAACATACAAACTGAGGTCTTTACATATGGGATTAACTTCCAGCCGACCAAGGGTTTGAATACATGCAGGAACATTATACAATATAAGTGAAACCTGAAGAAAAAGTAAAGTCAGACGTTGGACAGGTATGCGGGCAGAGACCAAAGGGAATAGATGACAAGCAATGTGTCTCACTATACTCTGTTTTTTTTCCATCTGTCCATCCGCCAGTGGTGTTTGCGCATGGTAACACTGCATCCCAGGCTTTAAATAATATCCTATTTCGAATATTAATGGTGTAATTCGCATACAGTAAATTATTAAAACACTTTTCCTTTGCAAATGTGCACCAAGATATCCTTTATTTACCTAAAACTTCCACATAGCGTAACTATTAAATTAAAGCCCGGGACGCAGTGTTACCATGCGCGACCACCACAGGCGGATGGACAGATGGAAAAAAACAGAGTACGGCATAGGTGCGCATAGTAAGTGTAGTAACCCCCTTATGGTGATGAAAGAGTACGTAGTACTGTTATGTAACTTGAATTGCTCCTAGGAGGGAATAAGAAGATAATTTAGAAAAAAAGTAAAAATTGTCAATGTTTATTATGCAGTTAAAAGATAAAGCAAAATGTTTTGAGTCAGTATGGGAGAGTGTAAGCTTCTAGAACTCCAATATTGCATATGGCATTAATACTTGATGGAGAGCACTGTTAACAAGGAAAGACCTTTGTTCATTATAAAGAATATACAACAGGCCAGTCTTCATACTTGTTTTAAAGTTCTGAAGTAACTTTCAGATAAGTTAAAAGAATCACTTAACATCTAGTCAAGTTCCTCGCTGGCCGAGTGGTTTTCGAGTTGGGCTGCCAATCCGGTGGTCTCAGGTTCGATTCCCGGCTCGGCCAACGCGGAATCAGAGAAATTTATTTCTGGTGATAGAAGTTCATTTCTCGATATAGTGTGGTTCGGATCCCACAATAAGCTGTAGGTCCCGTTGCTAGGTGACCAATTGGTTCCTAGCCACGTAAAAATATCTAATCCTTCGGGCCAGCCCTAGGAGAGCTGTTAATCAGCTCAGTGGTCTGGTAAAACTAAGATATACTTAACTAAATTAACATCTAGTCAATTAATAATTCTCGTTTCATGGTGAGATCATATCCTGTGCATATAAAATATACAAAGAAATGAAGTCAATGAAAGAAATAGAATGCATACAGTAGCATACATGAATACTGTATCCCCTCTAGCTTTCAACTGTAATTAAACGTGTACAAAATAGTTGTCTATCACAAGACTCCATACAATAGTACTAAATTGTAAATGAGAAAATAGCACTACACAGCAATGTCATAGGATGTCATAGGAAAAGTAGAATGGTACCTTCTGTACTGTAGTACAAGGATAAGCAAAAGATTAGAAGTTTCTCCTAGGAAGAGAGAAACATTTCTGTGAAAATGGTAACTTGGCAGATTACAGTCTCATTCAACTAATACCATCTGTACACAACTGAAAACGAGTTGGCAACCCTTCAAAAACTGACATACTTGGCATATAGGCCAGTTCTGTGAAGAAATATCATGAGAATGTGCCCCGTGACAACAGCTGATGGTAGGTCATTCAACTCTGCTTGCTAGCAAATACATTATAAGCAGCCCAGTGACCAGCAAAGATGTGGTAAGCCATTTTCTAGTACAACCTGGTATAATCTGGGTTTTAATTATACTGCTAATGAAAAGCTGTGTAACTGATTTGCTAATGAAAATAATCTGTCATATTCAGATACATGGGATATCAATTAAATATACTTCTCAAATTAGTTTCCCTTTCATTAAATCTTTAAAAAAAATAGGTTTCAAATTACACTAATGTGACATGCTAATTAAATGACAGTAAATTTTAATGACATCTGGATAATGCAGGTAGACAAGCTTATCAAAATAGCAACCGTTTCTCAAATGTTTTTATAAGTAAAATTTTCCATATTTTTTCCTTTTTTTTTTGCAGATTTTGGAACCAGATTGATGTTGAATTTTTATCATATGAAATAGAGCAATGTATATTACACTCCTTTTTCTTTCTGTAGTGAAACCCAAGGGAAACAAGATAACTCAAATAAAGTCAAGGTCCTAAAAACCTATTATGTACTAGTACTGTGAATATGAAAGCAAAACAACCTTTTAAATAAATATTTAAGAAACTCACTTCAAAATAGTTATGAGATCTTTTAGCCAACAGGATGTTAAAAAGTTATTTCTAATCACTGTGGCATTGTTTTCGTAGACACACCCAATGGTATTAATACACACAAAAACTCAAAATAGAAGACTATGAAAGACATGCCTCTGGATGATTATATATTTCAGGTACAACAATCCTAAAAATATCAAGTACCATGGGTACGTTGAGCTTATTCTTAAATACTGCACTTCCACAAAATGATAAACAGAAAAACTTTACTTACAGCCATCAAATAACACGCAACCAGAGTAGCACTCCTAGTTCTTCCAGCCTTGCAGTGAACATACACATGTCCATTTTCCTTCTCATCAAATTCTTTTATAAAATCAACTCCCTGCTGAAGTTTGTCTATGCTAGGGGCTTCAAATATATCGGTAGTACTCAGCTGAAGAAAGCTAACACCTACAGCTGCCCACTCCTGCAAAGCCAAAGGGATAACATTTGTCACTATAGTATTTAATATTTCTAGTAATGGCAAGACATCCTATTGTATCTTTAGAGGTGCTTTCCTGAGGTTTCTCTCTTTTATCCCCACAATAAGCCTATAAAAGCTACTCTGCATTCTACATGAGAAGGCAGGTTCTCTGAAAGGTTGAACAAAGCAATCTAGTACAGTGCATCATGTAGTGAAGATGAGTTATTGGGAGGGGAAAAAACTACAAATTCCAAGTCTCCAGTTCATGGAGCTATTCACACACAGCCTGGTCTAAGCTAGTCCAAGCTGATATAGCATAACAAGCATAAGCTTGGCTAGCCTAAGTTTAAATAAAATGTTTGCACACAGACTGTGCATTGCTGATAAGTTAAAAAAAAATGGCCAAATCTATCAAAAATACCAAATAGTATATGTACAAAAGATTTTTTTTTTCAAATACGTACTATACCCTAATTCGTCTTTCCTAACCAGTCTAATCACTGTGGCATAAGAGCTGAAATTTACTCCAATATAATTACAGCAAGGTTTGATTATGTTAAAATGTTTGTACCCAAAAACAATGGTAAATAAAAAGTGTTAGTAAGGTGCATTAGCATTACAATGTAACCCTTCAATGTATGTACAGTTTTTTTGGGCTTGAAGTTTTATATAGGATTTACATTTTAAAAGACTGAGTGCAATATAATAACAAACTACCTAACCTTTGGCACAGACATTCATATGAACATCTTAAATGAAAAAAGAAACAAAAACAACTTCATTACTACTACTTTTCCCTACCTAACCCCCACACAACTATAAGCATTTGGTAATTTCCCTCCTCCCTAACACACAGACAATAAAATGCACCAACTAACTGACTAAATCCAAATGAAACCACCACTACCATTATCTTGTTAACCTACACAACAACAAATATTTCACAAGTTACCACACCTAATAATAAAGTCTGTTTATTTGATTGTTTTATGTACAATCAGACTGAAACCAAGCAAAAACTAGTGTTGAAAAGAAAACGTATCAATTCTCAGAGAAATCATTACTTCCAAAATTTACATAGCCCTGTCAAACACTTTTTCTTTTATTTGCAAATGTACACACAATTGCTACCAATGCCAGTTTCATACAAAGAGACACTTGTAGAAACCCTCCGAGCTCACATCATTGACTAACTATTTCCCTCTTCTTGAGGGAGGAAACTTCCTCCAAGAGGGCTGAAAACCTCTCTGAGTCTACAGAATAGGTAATCAAGATGATGGACTAATGGAGGTTTCTCCTTTAATGGGACAGAGTAGCCCTCTCTTAGAACTTTCACTATCCACTGCTCTGCTCTTTTCTCACTCCACTTCTCTCAAAAGAGAAGGATCCTGGTACCTACTGGGGCACGAAGGATGTGGTCTTCCCTTCCTTGAGGAAGATTTCTCTGAGGACTTCTTGATGGATCGGGACAAAAAATGGACATTTGTTCGAGGCCTAGATGAAGACCTCTGTCTACCTATGTGAAATAGATACTTGGTGCTGAAGGGGGAAAGCTCCTTTGGCAGCCTTGAAGACTTAGACAAGAAGTTCTGAGTAAGCTTCTTTTGCAATTCTGATGCAGTCTCATTAACAGTCGACTGTGGGAACAAATACTCATGAACTAGAGAGAAGAAGAAAAGCACAGACTTCTGAACTGTAGTGACTCTTTTGGTGGCATATGAACACCAAAGTTCTCTCTTCTTCAAAAGACCCATTGCACAGAAAGAGGCCAATGCCAGAGACCCATCTCTAATGCATTTATCAGCATTAGAAAGGACATTGAGTAAGTCTGAGACAAACTCCACAGTAAAGAAAAGGGTGGGTCCTGTATCTTTTGTGCAAGGGAGCCCACCAACCAATCCAAAAAACTGACTACTTCAAACACCTTGAACATATTCCTAAGCCAATGATCCAGTTCAGCTGAAGAAAACATTACTTTGACCGACAAAAAGGCAGATACACGCGAGGAGTCAATGAGCCCAGAGAAGTCCACTTGGGAGGAGGCAGTGGCACCCAAGGAAGGAGCTTCTCCAGTGGCATAAGATAAATATCTTCTGCATAACAGGGGGGTAATTGAATGAACCCTTCCCTTGCTCCCTCGTCTGAGAGCCAATTCTCTACTTCGCTCAGCACCTTTCTTGCTGAAACAGAGAGCACCATCTTGGGCAACCTGGGTGACCCAAGAGGTTGACTTATCATCTGGAAAGTGGATGCAGGTGAGGTCAGGGCTGCTGGTGAAAAATAAAATCAGAAAAATTATGAAGCAGGAAAAGCAGAAGAGCTGCATATGCCAAAGGATGAAACTCTTCATCTAAATCCTTATCCAAATCCTCCTCAACAGATGACACTAGTGTTAACCTCTTCATTACCGAAAGTTTGTTTGGAGGTAGGCGGGTACCACCATTCAAGTCTACTACACCGCCGCGGGTGCATAAAGGTGGTACGAAAAGTACCACCAAAACTCCTCTTTTCAGATAGGGACTTCCAATCATTCTGTAATTTTCGGCTTGAAGAGTTTGGAACAAAATAACAGTATGACACGATGCCAGACGTATGATGAACGCAAAAAAATATTATTACTGCTTATAGTAGTGTGTAGGTGACAGATGAACTGCGTCTCAACAAAAAATCACAAAACCAGACAAGCGTAAACATGTAATAGCTTCTACCTAAGTATAAAACCAGTTGCATCATCATTTACTGTATTTATTTATTTATTCACTTATTACATTTTACAAATAAAAGATATGAACACCAGATAAATGAAGGTAAAAATAAAGCCTTATAGTAACTTTATATATAAAAAACCAAACCAGAGAAAAAGCAAAAATGCGATTTTTTCTGAGGACAAGAAACTTGAAAAATTAGTTTAGATACCCCTGATACCCCTAAAGTTGTTTTCTGTGATGAAACTAATCTTAGAAAACGACATCACCCAATTTTTGAGAGATATACTATAAAATTTGCGATTTCCATATTTATCGGCAGGGCTTTCGCTTTAGTTGTTGCTCTTTTTTTTTGTTATTACGTGCTTATTTACTGTTCTATTTTGATAATACTTTATGTGCATGTTCCAGGTGGATATACCAACATTCTGTAAGACCGAATTACTATTCAAGACTATAGTTTTCTCACCAACCACCAGTGTCCCTTGTACAAGGGACACTAGCGAGAGATTCGGATCGGCAGCGAACGCAATGTTTACATTCTGCTCACCCACCCGGTAAAGAAGGGGTTAAGGATAACTCCATAACAGACTTAGCAGCAGGGGTAGGCTCCTTCAAAAAGCCTGGAATGTCACCTAATTCCTGCTGAATGAGAGCAATGACAAATCCACACTAAAGGAGCAGGAGTCAGATGTCAAAAAGCTGGAGCTGGTGCCAAGAATTTAGAAAAGGAGACTGGGCAATTGGGTGCTGAATGGTCTCTGTACATATGGGTGCTACTGGGTGCTCAGGAGCTTCTGAAAGCTCAGGCAATAGTGGGCGCTCAGACACTCCTGCACCAACAGAGGCCACTTAGTGCTTGTGTCTGGGAGTGAAAGATGAATGTTTGGGCAGTAAAACTTGATGCTCTTCATCTGAACATTGTTGAGAAATGCTCTGGGCTGTTCCACAAACTGTAGGAAGGCTCAGAGTCCCTGACTTCCTTGCAAGGTACATAAGGGGTGCAGGATACATCCATTGCAGGCCTTTTCAATGGCCTTGACTCATCACTGAAACACCACTGTTCAAGGCTAGATCCCCCTGAGCTAGAGGAAAGATGATACACCTCTGAAAAGATGCCTTTCCACTGGCTGTCTGTTGCTCCCTGATACCTGACATCAGGTGCAACTGAGGGGCTGACTACCCGTGGGGCAGACCCCACTGACCTTCCTTAGGCCTCTGGTATGACTTCTCCCAGTCTCCCAGTTTTAGGGGAATGTACCATGGACCTTTGCCTAGGAGAACTCATTCACTTGCACTGTTAGCACTCACTTTACTTACTTGGTCCATAAGGGTTTGAACCAAAGCCCCAAATTGGGCCATAGAATCCATGATCAACCCACACTTCTGATTGAATCTTGTCCTTGAGGCTGGCAGTACCATTGGGGTCAGAAGCATGGGAGCCAGGTAAAGGATCAGGTGGTGTGTACAGCTGGAGAACTGGGAATAGGGGACACTAAAGAAACAAGATACAATAGGCATCAATACTACCAGAAGACCTAGCAGATTCCTGACTAACTGGAGTCTTTTTATCATACCTAACAGTTGCCTTTCTTCCTGTCCCTTTCGAATTTAGTAGATGAGAATTTAAGACTTTCCAACTCTATAGAATAGACTTGACCCCTACAATTCGTGATAACGGTGTGAGAGTCATATTTCACTGAAGTCAACCTCTTATTGCAGCCTTTGCTCCAATAATGAGTACCATATGTAGTAGTACTTGCATCAGACATGGTCAAAGTAGTCACCTACCAAAAAAGTCTTAATACTGAAAAAATAAAAATAATTCTCAATAAAAAAGAAGTCAAATTGTTAAAAATTCGGCCTTCTAAGAAAACCTATCACTGTATAAATTGCTGAAGGCTACCAAAAAAGCAAATATACTTCACCAATTGTAAGCCAATTGTCTCAAACTGTCAACTAGCAAAGTAATGAATTCCAAAAATACATGAAAGCTCACACCCTTTGTCGTAAGCTGGCAGAAACAAATCTAAGCTCTTTGCCGAGTCGTTTCTCTTTTACCTGAAAGTGGGCGGGCTAGTTCTGACACCAAAACAAAAGAATCACTACAACAAATTTCAAATTTTAGCTGCTGTACTAGATGAAACTATAGCTATGTAATTAGTACTTGGTAAGTTACTTATATAATATTTAGCAATTAACATTAAAAATATTGTATTAGGGCTAACTTACCTCTTCCATGTTTGAAAGAAACTTTAGCTCATAGTCCTCATTCATAGAAATAACACCTCGGACACCTTCTTTCTCAACTAACTGAAAAAAGAAGTAAGATCCCAACAATAAATACTTCTTCCTAATAAATATTGGGCAAAGGAATTTTATAATATTAAGCACATACACTTTCCACAGCAAAAGGCAAAACTTGCATATCAAGATGTACTAGTTGCAAAACTCCAATAGGCTTACCTGCTTTGTCATATTTCTGAAGGGAAGGGCACCCAAGATCACACGATTGTCTATGCGATCAAACCACTGTCTGGCGGAAAATTTTTCCATGAAGACATTGAAGACAAGTGTTGGAACAAACGTGACTCTGGCGAAGATCTTACCCATGCTAGCTCTATCCATGCTATAACGAATAAGACAACTATTAGCTTACCATGTGAAGTACTGTGCACATCAAAAATAGCATGATACATGACAATAGACTTGGAGACTCATACCAAACCCCCTATTGTATGAGACTTGTCTGAATATAGACAGGAAAAACACAATGTCACTGATAACTATCTTGGATAAATATAAGCTCATAACTCTACCATAACTACGTATTAGTATTGTTACTAATGACTATTACTATTGTTTATAATTATTCTTGCATGCAAAGTTGAAGTGTTAAGGTTAGTTCTTAATACAGCAACTTTGCAAGAATAATTCTCATTACTATCTTGTACATGTCAGCTTTTCCCTTTATGGGGGACCGCCATAAATTGAGCTCTCTCAACATGTGTCTCTTGGGTACCTTCTGCCTGAATTCTTATCTGGTCTAAAGTCTTTGTGTCTGTCCTTTTATCAAGATTTCCTACACATTCCAGTAGGTCTAGATCCTTTTACTTCCATATAAACCACTTTTCAGACTGGCTACTCCTCACCTAACATTCTTGGTCACACCTTTCTAAAATTATTTCTATTTACTTCATTCATACCAAAGTTTCTGATGTAAAGATTTAAAATGGTTTAGGCATCATAAATCTTTGCTCTGTTCACTGGTATATTTTGATACCTGCTCCACAATCCAAATTTCATGCATAGGTTTGTTTGTTAGTTTGTATGGTGTTTTTACGTAGCATGGAACCAGTACTAGTTATTCAGCAATTGAACCAATGGCTTTACGTGACTTCCAAACCATGTCGAGAGAGAACTTCTATCACCAGAAATACACATCTCTCACACCTCAATGGAATGCCTGATAATCGAACTCGCGGCCACTGAGGTGGCAGGCCAAGGCCATACTGATCATGCCACTGAGGCGCCTTTCATTCCTAGGTAGTAAAAATGTTCTTGTCCTTCTAAGATCCAGTCCTCTACCACAAAAGACTTCACCTCTTCCAGTTTGCTTTTCTTATACATCTTTAGCAGCAACGAACTCTTCCATCAAATTTTTGTTTAACAACAAACCCATTACTCAAAATTTGCCCCCTTTAGTAATCGGAAAAATGCCCAGTTTCATCAAAAGAAGCTGTTGTTAACAAGGAACCTTAGTTGAAAAATGTACAAAAGATAACTCTGTACATGCAAAATACAGCTTCTGGGTAGACCACATCCAACTGGCTCACAATCATATCTGTGAATCCATTTACTTCTCATCATTGTGACATATGTTGACTTTACTCTCTTATACCGCTGTGCTGTTTGTGTTCTTTTAACAGTAACCATTTTAACAATCTGTAAATTTCAGTGTTTCGTACGAGGTTCTTAAGGTATTTCCGTTTCCCTTTTCCAGTCAGCCTTATTTTCCATCTACTGGGGCAATTTTATGGATTTCTGAGTGTTTATTACTGTTATAGGTTTTGGGCACTCAGTATGGAATTTTTATTCTAAAATTAATATTAATAATACTTACCTGTATAATTTATCTAGCCCTAAATCCCCAAAAACCGCACCAAATTTTACCACATTGGCAACCCTGTTACCTCCTATTCTGTCCACTAGTTGGCAACGCTGCCGTTGACAGTTACAAAACCTTCCCTGATAATCAGTTGTGATAGCCAGATCATGGGGTAGGATGGGTGGGACTAGATAAATTATACAGGTAAGTATTATTAATATGTTATTGTTATAATACAATTAAGTTTGTTCATACTTACCTGGCAGATATATATATAGCTGTATTTTCTGAAGTCCGACAGAATTTAAAAATTCGCGGCACACGCAGTGGGCGGCCAGGTGGTAGTACCCATTCCCGCCGCTGGGAGGCGGATATCAGGAACTATTCCCATTTTCTATTCATATTTTATCAGTGCCACTGTCTCCTGAGGGGAGGTGGGTGGGCACTTTAATTATATATATCTGCCAGGTAAGTACAGTAAGTCCTCGGGTTACGCTGGTCTCGACTTACGATGTTTCGTGGTTACGAACGCGCCCCCATAAAAATATAAAAAAATAATATTTTGCGTCGTTCCGTCTTACGCGGTTTAGCGTCGTAAGCAATGTAAACAAACGCGAACTAGTTCCGGGCGCACGGCGGAAGAATACGCTTTGTGGGGGAGACGGACGGCTCGCTTCGCTACGCTCATTCCTCGCCCATACGCCATTTTGGTTGTTTACATGCCTCTCTCTCCCTCGTGTTGTATCGTTTTGTAACTTTTTGCTCTTTGTTATGGCTCCCAAGCGCAAGGCGGACTCTTCTGATGGTAGTGCATCGAGAAAAGAAAGGCCATCACCATGGAAATTAAAGTGGACATTATAAAGCGATCTGAGAAGGGAGAAACGCCAACAAACATTGGCCGCTCGCTTGGCCTTAGCCGTTCGACCGTTGCTACCATTATCAGATAAAGAGCGCAAATCGTCAAGATAAAGAGCCGCCGTTGAACATGTGAAAGGATCTGCTCCTATGAAAGCGACAGTGATAACTAAGCAGCGTAGTGGTCTAATAAAGGGATTTTGACGAAGGAAAAATCTATTTCTGGGTGATTGGCTCGTGTCGCCCTATGAAAGTATCCTTAATATCATTCTTTCTAGGTAAAATTAGCCTAAATTACAGAGAAAATAAATTAAGAAAATGTCAGTAAAACTGACTCGCTCACTCTTAAAAAGAAGTGTCGGTATGAAATAGGGGCGAGTGTGGAACACTACCACGAGACAGACACCAATTAGAACTTCCCTATCAAAATCCCCCCAAGAGAGAGCTGATACCAACGGGCGATGCAGCCTCTACTACTACTACTAGAGGACGCCACGGACAGCAGCGCCCCTAGCGGTCATCCTTAATAAAAACATAAATACATCTTGTCCTGCAAGGGGGGGAAAACAAACCATAAAAAAGGGGATGGGTTTCATAGGGCGACACGAGCCAATCACCCAGAAATAGATTTTTCCTTCGTCAAAATCCCTTTTCTGGGCTCAGCTCGTGTCGGCCTATGAAAGAGTACCAGAGAAACAGACAAGATGGAAAAGGAAAAATGAAAAACCTGTTAAAATGATGGATATAATATAAGTAAATCAAATACAGCATACAAAATAAGTACTTAAACTAACTATGGTAAACAATAACAGAATGTTAGTAAACTTAAAGTACTTAAATGGTAGTAACAATAATATAATATGCATGTAAAACAAAGAAATAGTTGAATTTACTTAATTAGAATATATAGGTACAATTATATACATACATGTGTCCTACCCTAGCAAAAAAAAAAAAAAAAAATAATAAGGGTAGGTACACTCAATTCCATCATTAATACAAATAAAATAAGTAATTCAAATATATACAAACACATTGTGACTGAAGTTATCACAAGTTAAATGGAAATTTACACAAACATATTGTGGCCTAACCTAGCATAAAAATAAGGTTAGGACCACTGGGGTACATATCAGTACCAATGTGGTTGTCCCTAGCAAAAAAATAAGGGACAAACCACTATAACACACAACGGCTAAGGCTATAATGATGAGTAGCCTGGTGATAGGTTGAGGCATGTTGGTTGAAGTAGGTAGAAAGGAGACCTGGATCAATACTACAACTACTAAGCAGTATCAGGGGAAACTATGTTTTCCGCTGCTACTGCTGAAAAACTTTAAAGATTCCAAGGACTTTAAATAATGCCGTTTAAAGACTGTCGGGGATTTCCATCCAGTATACTTCCTAAGATCCTCAAAGTTCATATGTTGGAAATAGTTAATAGAGGTGGCTACTCCCCTGATATCATGTGCCTCTTGGGAATGACTCAGGGTTGGCTTGTTTAATGAAGTAAAGGATTTGTTGCCTAATACCTTTAACTGACAAAGTACCACCTTTTTTCTCTCATGAAGAGAGCACCCGAGGATCTAGAAGAAGTACGAGATAGAAAGGCTCTAAGGGTTGATACTGGGCAGAGAGAAGGATCCTGTGGAAGTGGGATAACCTTCCAAGGAGCCCACCTTGCCAGAGGATCTTCATTTTTGGCTAAAAAGCTACGATCCGGAGCAAGTAGAACTTCTCCTGATGGGAGGAATTCCACATGACGCATCTCTGGATAGAGCCGACAGTTCTGAAATTCTTGCTCCTGAGGCTAGGCTTAATAAGAATAGAGTCTTCCTCAGGAGCATTATGAATGTACAAGATGAGTTGTCAGTATCTGAAGCTAGTTTGAGAACATCATTCAAGACCATGAAACTGTAGTAGGCCTCTGAGAAGGTCTAAGTCTAGCACAGGCTTTAGGGATAGAGTGAAATAAGATTCAGTTAAATCTATCTGAAAACCTACTTGAAAGATTTTCTTCAAAGCCGACTTGTGAGTGGTAATCGTGCTAGCTGCTAAACCTTTTTCAAATAAAGATCTGAAAAAGGATATAGCCAAATTAACTGTCATGGTTGTAGTGTTCGATTCTCTCAAGAAAGATGCTAATTTCTTAACAGCTGAGTCATATTGTCTGATGGTTGACTCCCTCTTATCTGATTCCAGGAAGAGAATATTCTGTGGATCAATGTTAGCATCTTTATTAGCCGCAAACTTCATGAAGTCCATAAAGTTAGGGTCTGGAGAGTTCCTGAGGAAGCGAACACAGTCCTCATTTGTACTGATTGTGATAGTTTGGGATTGGGGATCCGTTGAGGTCGGAGACCCAATTCCAAGAGAAGTGGATACCAGTTGCTCTTGGGCCAGTCCGGTGCAATCAGAGCTACTATCCCTTTGAAAGACCTTAGTTTGTCTAGGACTTTCAGGAGAAGATTCACTGGAGGAAAAACGTAAATTCTCCTCCACTGATTCCAATCCAACGACAGGGCGTCCGTGGCATAAGCCAGAGGGTCCAGGTTGGGGGCCACATAGCAAGGAGCTTGTGGTTCGCTTGTGAGGCGAAGAGATCCACTTGGAGACCTGGGACTCTCCGGCTTACCCACTGGAATGACCCGTCGTCCAGAGACCACTCTGATTCCAGAGGAACTGACCGGGACAGGGCGTCTGCTATCACATTCCTTACTCCTGCCAGGTGAGTGGCAGACAGATGCCATTTGTGTTTGTTTGCTAATGCAAAGATGGCTATCATGACATGATTCACATGCTTGGATTTGGATCCTCCTCTGTTGATGCAATGAACTACCACTGCACTGTCCAAAACTAGCCTTAGATGAGACTTCTTCTTTGGGGAAGCAGTCTCTTCAGAGTAAGAAATACTGCCATTGCTTCCAACACGTTTATGTGGAGCTGGCGAAATTGAACTGACCAAGTCCCCTGAACCTGTTTGAACTGAGAGTATCCCCCCCACCCGGACAGGGATGCATCCGTGTGAATGGTTAACACTGGGAGGGATATTTGAAGGGGTACTTTCTTGGCTAAGTTCTTTACTTTTGACCCAAGGCCGTAGTTGGTTGCGGAGGATCTGTGGGATTACTGACAACTTGTCTCGATATTTGGAGTTTGCTCTTGACCGCCAAATTCGATTTATATCTTTCAGCCTTGCTTTCAGAAGGATATCTGTTTACTGAAGCAAACTGAAGAGACCCTAGGATTCTCTCCTGGTTTCTTCTTGACGTTTGTTTGCACTTGAGAAATTGCCTGACAGATTTTGCTATTTCCTTCTGTTTGGCTACTGGAATTGATAGATTGTGGGAGGACAAATCCCACTGGATTCCCAGCCACTGAAAACGAGATTCCGGAACAAGTCTGGATTTCGTTTTATTTGTTTATCTGGAACCCCAGAGGTTCCAGAAAGTGAACTACCTTTTTGGTAGCTTTGAGACATTCCTCGACTGTTGGTGCCCAGATTAACCAATCGTCGAGGTATGCCGCTACCATGATTCCCTGAGCTCTCAATTGTTGTACAACCACTTCTGCTATCTTTGTGAATACCCTGGGGCTACATTCAGACCGAAGGGCATCACTTTGAATGAGAATGTCTGATTTCCTAGCCTGAATCCTAGGAATGGGCGGAAGTGCCGGTGGCTATAGGGATATGATAGTATGCGTCTGTAAGATCGATGGAGCATGTGACGGCTCCACGCGGCAGTAAGGTCCTTACTTGCGAGAGGGTAAGCATCTTGAACTTGTCGCAGCGAATGAAAGAGTTTAGCTTTGACAAGTCTAAGATTACCCTTCTTTTTGTTGAGCCTTTCTTTGGAACGCTGAATAAGCGACCTTGAAATTTTAGATGCTTGACTCTCGCAATAGCTCCTTTCTGAAGGAGTTCTTCCGCGTAATCTATCAATTCCTCTGACGGTAGCTGATGGAATGATTTGATTGGAGGAGGATCTTGGATCCAGCTCCAGCCTAATCCTTTGGACACTATGCTCTGTGCCCAACTGCTGAACCCCCACCTGTGGCGGAAAAGGAACAGCCTCCCTCCCGCCTACCTGGAGAACCTCATTGCTGATGGTCGGGTTGGCCCACCACGCCCTCCTCTGAACTGTTTACTCCTTGCGCCCCTTCCTGCGCCACGGTGACGAAAGTAACCTCTCGCCCTACCCCCTCGATTGAGAGTAGCCTTGAACCTCATAAGCAGGGTTAAAGGCAGGCGAGATGGCATAGGAGGTCGAAGGCTGGGATTGCTGGGGCACCAGGAGGAACGGCTGAGTTTGTTTAGCTGTAGCAGGTTGTCCTTGTTGGGTGACTGGGACCGCCTGCACAAACCTGCTGCTGAGGCTGGAGTTTTTTGTATGGCTGGAATCTCTTACCAGCCTTCTTTGGTTTCTTGCCAGCAGTAGGAACGGATTCCTGTTTCCTCTTAGAGGAAATGCCCCACCTAGCTCTAAGGCTCTGGTTGAGTCTAGCAGCTTCGTGATGAACTTCGTTCACTGCTGACTCTGGGAAGAGATCCGCTCCCCACATGCTGGCAGATAAGAGTCTATTAGGCTCGTGCCTGATAGTACACTCTTGAAGAACATGCTTCCGACAGTTTCTTCCTGGCTTGGAAGAAGTCAAAAGCGTCTAGCAAAACCGTGTGAAATTGTGATTTCGCTAAGATCTTAAATAGCGGTTCGTTCGCATAAGTCAGTGCAGCCATTTCCGTGATTATGATAGAGTTAAGGGACCTGCCAAACCTAGTCCGCGCATCGAACTCTGCCTGGATTAGGGAGTCCGGCAGCCTAGGCAACTTCTCACCGAACTGGTCCATAGCGCAGTCCGGCTTGAGTTTACCCTGCGTGAAAGTAGCAGGCAGGTTTTCCCATAACTCTCCGAAGGCGGGAAAGAGTGGAGAAGTGGACTCCGACTCTCTCAACTGCGGAAGGGGCTCATCCTTGAGGACTGCCTGAAGAGCCTTCTCCACCAATTTCGTGGCGAACGGAAGAGAGACCTCCTCTTCCGTGGCGAAAATAGTGAATGGGCTCTTATAGGCCTGGAGTTTAGTATTCGTACACTCCCAGTCCTCAAGGCAGTGAACCCATTCCCGTTGGGCGTGGTCTCTACTGTAGAGGACAGACTCCTTCGAGATCTTGTCCTCCCTTGTAAGAGCCGTTGGTGTCAGCCTAGCATACCCGATGAAAGGCTGTGACAGACCCGAGGATAGAACTCGAAGTCCTCAATCCTTCGAGTGCCAAACTCCGGGATCGAAAAATCATCCCGTCCTTAAAGGGAGCGTAGGCCGCTACTCTCCATGGATTCTCCATAGAGAAAGCTGGCAGAGAGTCGTAAGACGGGAGTTGGATGATCCCCGTGCTAAGAAGCAGGGATACTGGGGGAGGAGCCTGGGATAGCCCAGACATCCGATCCTCAGTCTCTCTTACTCTATTCGAGAGTTCTTGGACGGTCTGTCCAGTTTGAGACAGAGTGCTCGACAATTGTGCGAACATCTGCTCAAAGCGGGTTCCCCAAGCTGAGATTTGAGAACCCACCATCACTCCTACCTGCTCCATCATTCCTGGTGAGACAGGAGAAGGAACGCAGGAGCTGGTGCTTGCTACCCCTGCCGGCATAGCCGGAGAGGGGGCAACGGAGGCGGGAGAAGGCAACGACTCGGAGGTAGCGCGAGCTTTCTCCTTCGAAGCCTTGCCTCTAGAACTCTTCGACTGGGAAGAGCTTGGCTTAGCCTTCACCGCGTCGGCGTAAGAAGTTCGATGACTTCCTAGCCGAAGAAGACGAAGACGACTTTCTAGAAGTCGACTTAGACAGAGTCTTCGGTTCTCTCTTTCCCTTCTCCTTGGGAGGTACAGAGAGAGCGGGAGTGCGGCTAGGGATCTCAGATCCCGGAAAGCCTTGGAAAGATGCGGAAGAAGAAGGGACAGGAGAAGATCCAGGAGCGTCCAAGGAAAGACCTTGGGCGCCCGACAAACCTACCTCAACCAACAAACCCTCACTCACTACCGCCATCGGCTCGAGGTTCAGATCCAGGCCGGCGACGTCCGGGACTGGCTCCTGGGCGGCTACGAGCCCCAACGACTGCTGAAGATCTTGCTGGGATGGCGGCTATTACGGGGCGGCGGACAAGGGATCGACGTAGCCCGTCGACTTGCCCGCAGGGAAGATCTGGATGGCCAGCTTTTTGTCCAGAATGTAGGGCTGGCCCTTGGCGGCGTTCTTTCCAAAGCCGCCTACCCACGCTTTCAGAGTGGCGAGGGCGACTTCCCTCACCCCGCTAGCCTGAAAGAAAGGCTGAATTAGCTACCAATTGCGGACAGGGTTAACAAACTTACGAACTAAAAGTGTTAGTAAATTGATAACTAGTTTTATAATGGTCTTACCCCATCAACCAGCTGACCGACCAGGTCGTAGCAAATGGTGCAGGCCTCGGGATGCCAAACGATGAACTCGTTGAACAGGGTGGCACACGGGGCATGAGACCTGCACTCATCGTGTCCGCAGGGGTCATGTAACGTCGCATTGCAAGCGAGGACCTGACAGTTGGTAGCCTGTAAGTAGAAACGTACATGAGTACAGAGTAATACTTTACAGTCTAACATATGCTCCGCTGGTGCCGGAGCGATAAAGTTAGATGAAACCAGAGCCCTGCTAAAATACGTGTGGTAACCATGTTGGAAGAAAGTCTATGGCTCCGCCAGTGGCGGAGGCACAAAAATCAACCAACTAGGAGTGGTGGTAAAGGAAACCACAACGTAAAATGGCGGGGATGGTTGATAACATAATAGTAAAAAACACAATTCATTGTAAAACATCTTAAATTAGGGTATATATCCTTAACATAGTACAGTAATAACATCAAAACCAACTTCTCTCCACCCGTCTACTAGAAGAGTGCGTAGGTAAGGGTAGCTCCCTTCCGGTAGCGGGGGAGAGTATAAGGATATAGTGAGGCAAGCAAACGACATCCATAGTACCCACCCTACCCGCTAGTGGAGCCAATAACCTATCACCAAAGGGGCCCCGGCTGCGACGGAAGGCTCCTTTCGTATCGTAAGGGAGGTGGCTGAGTAATGGGTATGGGGGGGAAGGAGGTCCGGTGAAACACGGCGGGAGCGAGGAAAGGGGGAAGGGATGGCCTACTCCTCCCCACCTCACCAACTACCCGTATGGAGACCCGGTACCTCCTAGTGGTCGCCTAAACCCCCTGCTGGTGGAACCTCCCGGCACCTCCGGAATGAGAGAGAAGGCTAAGAGGGTTTATGACAATCCAGGGAAGGGGTCCCCCAGCTCCTCCCTACATCAGAGAGGGAGGGAAGGGGCAGGGTGAGGTGCTATGGAACACGTGACTCTTAGTGGCCTAGGCCGCGATCACCACAACCGTGGTAGGGCCACGTGAACCAAGCTGTACCAATACATGGAACAAGCACCTAGGCTAGCCTAACACCCTATATAATAATAATATTACTAAAATACATCGAAAGGTGGAAGAGACACTTTTAGGAAAAGAGAAAGAAGCCCAGGAGGAGGCAACTATTCCAAGAAACAGTAGCCTACTCGGAGCCAGCGATAGCCGATGTAGAGCAAGAGCCGGGATATGCTGGGCCAGAATAAAATAATGATAGCCCTAAATACCAAGCTAAGAGAATGGTAAGAGGGCTAAACTAGCTAAAACTCGATGTAAACAATGAACGTGAAAAATAAGCCCATAAGTATAAGAAGTCCCCAGTATGGAGGACCGGGAATTCTTACGAGGCAGCATGGCCGCCACGAGACAACCGGGGAACCGTATATGACCTATAAAAGGAAAATACTGGTACCCGGAAGATAAAACTATGATAAAATATTACTTATGAGTTACTTAACTTAGCCGTGGCAATTGCAGAACGTTCCATCTTAGAAAACGAGATAAATCCACAATAGTAAAAGCACAAGAGAAAACAGCGTCAAGATGCTGGCGCTAAAAATTAAGGATGACCGCTAGGGGCGCTGCTGTCCGTGGCGTCCTCCTAGTAGTAGTAGTAGAGGCTGCATCGCCCGTTGGTATCAGCTCTCTCTTGGGGGGATTTTGATAGGGAAGTTCTAATTGGTGTCTGTCTCGTGGTAGTGTTCCACACTCGCCCCTATTTCATACCGACACTTCTTTTTGTTTTTAAGAGTGAGCGAGTCAGTTTTATGACAATTTTCTTAATTTTATTTTTTCTATGGTAATTTTAGGCCTAATTTTACCTAGAAAGAATGATATTAAGGATACTTTTCATAGGCCGACACGAGCTGAGCCCAGAAATTGAAATGGAAAGGTTATTGGTGCTTTGGTTGGAAGACCAAAATCAACGGCGTATCCCAGTCAGCCTTATGGTGATTCAGGAGAAGGCGAAAAGATTGTTTGAAGCGTTGAAAAAGAAAAGTGGGGGAGGGAAGTGAAAGTGAAGAGTTTGTGGCTAGTAGGGGTTGGTTTATGCGATTTAAGGCTCGGGCCAATTACCATAACCTTAAATTGCAGGTGAAGCTGCTAGTGGGGATGAGAAAGCAGCGGTGAATTTCCTAAAGCGTTGTCTGAGATAATTAAGGAGGGGGGTTATTCTGCTCAGCAAGTGTTTAACGTAGACGAGACAGGTTTGTTTTGGAAACGTATGCCTAACCGCACTTACATCGCCAAGGAGGAGAAGTCAGCACCCGGTCATAAAGCCAGCAAGGAGAGGCTACTTTACTTCTTGGGGGTATGCTGCTGGCGACTTCAAACTGAAGCCCTTGTTGGTTGTATCAGGCTGAAAATCCAAGGGCACTCAAGGGCATTTGGAAGGGTCAACTACCAGTAATTTGGAAGTCCAACAAGAAGGCATGGGTGACACTTGCAGTGTTTGAGGACTGGTTCGTAAACCATTTTGTTCCAAGTGTGGAGCGGTATTGCGCCTCCAAGGGTATCCCCTTTAAGGTGTTGCTAGTGCTGGACAATGCCCCTGGACACCCTGCCCAGCTGGGAGACTTCAACCCTAATGTCAAGGTGGTTTACCTTCCACCTAATACCACGGCCCTTTTACAGCCTATGGACCAAGGAGTGTTGCTTCGTTCAAGGCCTACTACCTACGAAGGACAATTGCTATGGCTTTACAGGCACTGAAAACCAAGAAGGACTTGACTCTGAAGGACTTTTGGAAATCCTACAACATCCTTGATGCTGTAAAGAACATTGCTAATTCCTGGGAGGAGGTTAAGCAAACAAACATGAATGGTGTCTGGGAAGAAAATTTGTCCTCAATTTGTGAATGTTTCATGGGTTTGAGGACACAGTTCAGCTAGTTGTCAAGAACGTTGTTGCCCTGAGTAAGGAAATCAATTTGGAGATGGAGGTTGATGATGTTACAGAGCTGCTGGAGTCTCATGGCGAGGAGTTATCTGCTGAGGACCTGATACAACTGGAGAAGCAGATAATAGAGGAAGAAGAAGAAGCACCCACCCCAGAGCCTAAGGCTTTCACAAGGCAGGACTTGATAAGAGGTTTTGCAGAGTTGCAGCAAGCGTTGTCAACTTTTGAGGCTCAGGATCCCACTTATGGACAGGTTCACTAGGGTTTCTTCCAGAGGCGTCATGGATTTGATGCAGTTGTTAACAAGGAGATCTTGGATGAAAGAGGCGCTCTCTGTTCAGACTAAACCTGGAGCAGTATTTTAAGAAGGTAGAGAGGCCTGCAGGAGATCCTGTACCCTCTACCTCAGCTGCCTCTGCTAATCCAGACTCGCCTGCCCCACAATCTCCAGCACCTTCTGAATGTTCTGCTAACCCAGACTCACCTGCCCCAGTATCTCCAGCACCTTCTGTAGGTTCTGCCTCACCTAAAGACTCACCTGCCCCAACATCTCCAGTAGTATGTTCTGCCTCACTCAAGAATCACCTGCCTCAGCATCTCCAGTACTAGTATGTTCTGCCTCACCTCAAGAATCATCTGCTCAGCATCTCCAGCAACTTCTGGAGGTTCTTTTTCTCTTCACTAACCTCCCCCAGTCTCTCCAGCACCGCAGCTTCCTCTCCAGTGTGCAAAGCCAATTCAAACTAATAAAGGTAAGGAATTGTTCTCTCGTTGTTATTGATAGGTATTTACATTAAATCATGTGGTATTTTTCAATGTTCCGACTTACGCTGAAAATCGTGTTACGACGCATCGTAAGAAACGGATCAACGTCGTAACTCGAGGACCCCCCTGTATGAACAAAAATGACAATTTGTCGAAAATTGCATTTTTCCTAACTATACAAACTGAGGTCCTTTAACAATAGGAAGGTAACTAGCGGCAGCTGGGACGGTCGTAAGCTTCGAACAAGGGGAGAACGGTAGTTAACTGCTTGTCCGATCGTGCGCGCGCCCTGCGCGCCCGAGAGGTGAAGACTCACTTTTGCTTTAGGCCCATGCAAAAAGTTGCAGAGTGAGGGGTGGCATGAGGTGGGACTATATGTAAAGGACCTCAGGTTTGTATAGTTAGGAAAAATGCAATTTTCGACAAATTGTCATTTGTTCCGATACGTAATACAAACCCTCGGTCCTTTAACAATAGGAAGACTCACTTCTTGGTGGGAGAATCTGAGTCTTTTTGGTGAACAGGACTGGTGTTCGTCCAACCCTGGAGTGCCTCCCTGGCTCGTAAGAGGCAAGGGAGGGATCCAAACCTCTGTCCGATTGATCGGGGCGTGCACCGCAGGATCAATGGTCAGACCTCTGGGCCAAGTACTAAGAGAGAGGCAAGCGTATCTCTTCGTACCAGCAAGCAAGAACTTGTTCCTGTTTGCAAGAGACAATCATAAATGATGGGTTTGTCTCAAATTGGCATCCACTTCCTCCCCCTTGTTGGAGGAAGTGGTGGATATTTACTCCTATCCCTACTGAAAGGGATAGGATGGTGCTCTATTGAGTAGCTCACCTGCATCTCGTCCTTACCCAGCAGGGTGACGACCGTGTCCCTCTACCCAGAGGTAGAGGAAAGAAAAAGATGGGAAGAGGAGCCAGTCACACTCTCATTCCTCATCCATTCTTACGGTCACACCAGGACTCGATGCTGTTCAGCCTGCGAGGGTCTGGGTTAACTACACAGCGTGTTTGAGCAACCACCACCGGTTCCCAAGGAAAAAGATCCAAGGAACTGTGGGCAATATCCTGAAGGTAGAAGGAGGTGCATGCGGTCCGGTTGGACCAGGCGCCTGCCTTCATTACCTGCGCCACGGAGAGTTCTTGCGGAACGCGAGAGAATGATGAAGAGGCATCCACACTCATCCTGGGTGTCGAGTTTTCTTCAGACAGCTCCGTCGCGCCTTCACAGGACAAAGCAGCATAGCCTTCGTATCGGAGGCGGTGAAGTCCATTAGGGAGGGTGGGTATTGTGAAGGACTCGAACCAATCGTCAGTTACCGAAGGGTTCTGAGTCTTCGCTACGAAGATCGGTACGAAATCGAGCGTCACAAATCCCCATCCCTTTGTGCTTGACTTCTCAAGAGAAGTCATGCAGTTACCTAAGACGAAAAGAAGGAATAGTCGTATGACCTATCCCTCTTCTCGACTTTGGTTATGTACAGTACTCATACTGACAAGCTATTAAGACGAAGTAATGATTGCTCTGGAACAACCGCAACTAAGTCCACAGCATAGTTCGTAACTGACCTCGGGCGCTCTGACAGCTGCCGACTGACTGGTTCGGAATCAGTAGAGGCAAGTTGTCCAAGCATCCGGGTAAGTCACGTGACCTTCGCCCTTTAAAGAGTTATGCTGAGAGACAAACAAATAAAATATTTGTTAGTCACCGATGCCGGACGGCGCGGCGATGATTCTCTTAATGCATAAGCTCAAAAGGCGAAAGTCAATTGCCTTCAAAAGACCGAGGTCCCTGATTGGCAAGAAAATCTCATAGACGTTGAATCTCAGCTTAAGGAGAAACAACACTATGTGACGTTGAAGACGAAGGTAGGCAATGAATGCAACCTACGTCTTCCAGCTGAATCGAGAGAAGGAATCTCAAGATTCTAAACCTGTGCTTACAAATGACTGAAACGCTAACCGCCATTTCATTGCTGTCCGTTGTGCAATGAAAGCGGGGCGTTCTTCAGTAATGAAACACAGGGGAGAGCCGCCTGAAGAACTGCTTCTCATGGGCTGAACGTTTGGAAGTAGAGCTGGCAGGTGTGGGAGTAGGCGATGTCTTTCAATACATCTGCTAATCCGGGGTGAACAATGAACAATTGCACACCTCCGAATACAAGATATTTTGAGGACAAACTCAGATTCCGCAAAAATCATTCGCATTATCGAGATACGATGCAGCAAGAGACTATTACAGAATTCTGTTACCGTGCGGTAAACAGAAAGATGAGAGTCGAATAGATATCTCTGTTTAAAATTCTCGCAATACCGAAGACGATGAATACTAGTCGTCACAGCAGTAGTATGGTCATTCATGTATGCGAGAATCCCCGTTAATCATAGAGACTTAAGTCCCCGTGATTGTTGGGCAGAGATACGGTTGGTATTCAATCAAAGCAGGTGAGAAAGACATAACCAACCGTCCATCTCAAAGCGGCAGCTGGTACTGAAATGCCTCGGGCAATTCAATACGCAGTAGCTGTCGCTGACTCGTCATCCTGAGTTGCCAGTAACTCTTTCACGAAGGAATGCGTTCGGCTAGAACCACCGAGCATAAAAGATACGCTCGAGCAATTATATTTATGCGAAACTAATTTCGGTAAATATAAAAGCTTAAATGGTGTTGTTGTGACAACACCATAAGTATATAAAATTTGAAACTGGAAACTCCTGGGGAGGTTGCAGGCAACCCGATTGTTGCAGTTCAATTAGAATACTTTTTTTCGTCTAAGTCGCAATCCGTAGAATAACCAGGATATGCGCCTACCCCTCGGACCATTCAACTGCTTAGCAGAATCATGTCGCGAGGTTAATATACGTAGTATATTTGTAGGATTCTGAACAACGATCTCCATCCTAAATTCTTTCCTTCCAAGAAAACAAAATAAGGATTGGAGATCGACCACCTTCGGTCTCTATCAAAGAGAGTGAAGAAGTCTTCCTCGAAGGAAAGCTCAATGGTGAACAGAATACTAAGACGATAGTTCAAACCAAACTGGATATTACCCGTCCGAGTTCTTCTCTATTCCAGGTTGGTCGCCTACTGTGAGATAGTCTTCTTTCAGCAGCAGTCTTCTTTTCCTAATGCTAGAAATTCCAGGAATTCGAGCATAGGCGAGGTTCCCAATTATCGTGTAACATATCGGGGATACTCGTCTCGCTCACTTTGGACCGTGGTTCTCGCCTAAGTGTTTGGATCGTAAGAAACTCTAACATCCTGAATGCGCTAGAAATTCCGTAGAATTCTAAGCAGTCTGCGAAACCCCCACGATGAATTCGTCAAACGATATCGGCTGGTGTCCTCTCGATTCCCGTAGAAAACGAGAATGGGGCAGGATCCCTCCTCAACGACCGGGGCTTACGTCAGGTAGGACCCGAATGGTCCCCCCTGGTAGCGCAGTCCCCAACGTGGGATCCTACAGAGAAAATCTCTGTAGGATCCTTCCCCTCCCCATCCCTCGTAGCCGTAAGGAGAGAGGGAATGGGGGTGGGGGAGGAATTGGATACTCGCTCGCCTTCCCAGTGGAACTAGCAGTTGGAGAAGAGTAGGAGCAGCCATCGCCTTGCGGCGATGGTCTGCTCAGAGTCCTGGGAAAAACGTATCGTCAGGAAAAAACGTTTTCCCGAGGAGGGTTACGAACTTCTCACTGTAGGTAAGGGTCTGCCCGCCACTGTGAACGTCGTCTGGGTGGGGGCTGATCGACACCTGCAGGAGAGAGCCGATACCGTCCTCCGCACTCATTCCAGTCCTCGTCGAGGTCGAAACCCTCTCAGGAGGACCGAAGGAGATATTTAAATACGGTGTCCGAAGACACGTAGAAGCGCCGCTGTCGCAGTATAGGAGTGGAAGTAGCTTGATCGACCGGCCAGAACTGAGAGAGCCTTCTGTCCGGAGACGAGAGAGGACTGTCTGGTTCAAGACAGAATCGGCAAGCTCCGATCGCGGCAAACCCACCGTCGGTTTGGGTTCCCTCTCGGGCCCCCAAAACGACTCGAGCAGAGACATGGGCTCTGCTGGTGGGAGCGGCGATCCTTCCCCCAGGTCGTTGTGCTGACGAATATTTTCAGTGCAATAACCTGGGTAAAGTTACTCTGAATCTCGGAAGTTACGCGTCTTGAGGAGTAGGACCGTCCAGTCCCTCCAACAAGAGCAGCTCCCCAGGACCCTCCTCCTTCAGAAGAAGGATCAGCAACAGATCCCTGACGGTTGCCTCCAATCACTTGCGCGTACGTCCTGGTTGGTCTAAGGCCAACCTGGCACGTGCGGCGTCGTGACTGGGATCGTGAGCGGCGCATCTCTCACGATCACTCCTATATACCTCGCTCTTCCTGGCGGTTATGCCGAGGAAGTTGAAGGTATCGGAGAGACAGAACTGACGCTACCCCCTCCCCCCCTGACGGATCGCCTCCAATCACTTGCGCGTACGTCCTGGTTGGTCCTAAGACCATACGTGGCACGTGCGCGTCGTGACGGGATCGTGAGCGGCGCACCTCTCACGATCACTCCTAGCTACCTCGCTCTTCCCGGTGTAGCCCAAAGAGGAACGTTGAAGTTAGTGGAGAGACAGACCTGACGCTCCCCCCCCGCTCGCTGGCAGGACCAGCGTACGTGGGGGCTGCAGCCGATCACCAACCGCGGTGGGGATCGATCTGCAGGCCTGGTCGTGCCGCTCACCTGCTGGGGGTGAGCGGCTCGACTGAGCACGTCGACCCCCGGTCCCGTGCGTCAGACGAGCTGCTGCTGGTCACCGTATCCGCCCGGTCCCTGTGGGAGCGGCGGTCAGGTGACCTGCAGAGCTCACTTTCGCCGTGAGACCGGTGAGCGTCCTCGCGGCACGTCAAACCGCTGGTACCAGCCCGAGGCTGGTACCGTCGGTCGAGGGGACCTGGGGGGACCTCTTCCCAGCCTCAACCCGTGGCCGGTCAGAGACCGTCACGTCCACCCGATGTACCGGCTGGTCGCTGCGAGAGCGGCCGCTGGCCTGGCGAGAGTCACCTGAGCGGCTCTCGACAGCCTTCTGCTCCGTGCCTCGGTCATGACGCTGAGCGAACATCAGGCGTCGTTAACTTTGGCTGCACGGTCACCCGAAGGAGATCGTACACTCGGAACTTCTCGCGGACGAGAAACCGAGCCGGTACCTGGCTTAGCAGCAGAGCTGCCAAGACCAGGCAAGGGTGTACCAGCGGTAGCCAGCACACCCTTGGGTCCCCGTCTTCTTCTTCTTCTCAGAAGGGGAGACGGGCCCCGTTCCCGAAGAACAGGAGGAACCAGCAGAAGAACCCCCCCGTCACACCGGAGTGTGACAAGCCCTTCGAAGTTCCTGAAGGAGTCTCTTAGGGGGGAATAACAAAACCCGGTTTACCAGCTGGTCGCTGCAGAGCGGCCGCTGGCCTGGCGAGAGTCACCTGAGCGGTTCTCGCCAGCCTTCTGCTCCGTGCCGTGTCGGTTGGCGCCGAGCGAACTCTGGCGCCGAAACGTTTGGCTGCACGGTCTCCCGAGGGAGAGCGTACACTCGGGATCTCCCCGCGAACGAGAGACCGAGCCGGAAACCTGGCGTAGCGGCATCGCCGCTAGCACCAGGCGAGGAAGTACCAGAGCTAACCGATCTCCTCTGGTCCCCGTCTATCTCTTCCTTACGGAAGGGAGACGGGCCCCGCTCCCGCAAGGGGAGCAGTAGGACTCCTCTTCTTCGTCAGCTCACGCAGGCACAGTCGTCAGGTCCTCCATCCAGGCCGGAGTCGGGCTATTGCCGAAGCAACACGGCCCGACTGCACCTGTCCGGAAGGACCTGGGACTGGGGAAGACACACCATGGGCAGGACCAGCATGGACAGGCGCAGGAACCAGGAGCGACAGGAACAGCAACCAGCTCAGGAGCGGCAGGAACAGCTGGCAGGACAGCGGCAGCGGTAAACACAGAAGGGACAGCCAAGCCAGTAGCGGGAACCCACATCAGCGACAGGTACGGCAGGCCCAGCCATCGCCTCGTAGAATCATCGGCAGCCAGCGTGGTACTGGCGGCCGGTCCAGGGGCGAGCTGCTGGAACAGCGGAAGTCTGGGGCAGGCAACACGAAGAAAACACAGGCGGCGGCGGCATACCCCTCCTCGGTACGGCGGCGACCGGCCCTAGAAGCGGCAGACGGCGTCACCGACACAGCATGGGAGTGTAGACCCAGCGGGGGGAAGCAGCATAAGCGGCCGTGAAGGTTGTATGGAGACGACTCCAAGGTCAACCGCCCCAGACCTCGCTAGACGCTGCAGCAGATCGTGGATGCTAGGCACGCCCTGCAGCCGCTAGTGGCCCATACCTGTCCAACGGTCGTCTCCCACGGATGTACACTGCGGTAGCACAGAACAGATTAGTAAGAGGGGTTCCCTCACGCACGGGGGGGGGGAGACATGCCCCAACCACCCCGAACGGAAGGAAGACCCCAAAACAAAATACGAGGAAGCTGAGCGGGGGGGCAGGAAAGAAGACGAAGAATCGGATACCAAGGGAGTCGCGGGAGAGCTTTCCGACGACTTCCTGGAGACCTTGCGCTTCCCCTACCCCCGCAACAGCAGTGAAAGTAATATGAAAATGAAACAGAATACTGCAACTTGCGATCTTCACTTCATAGAACTTAAAGGGGAAAAATCAATTCCCGGTAAGAGCGGAAACTTGATCCATAAAATAATATGATGCTAACATAAATATCTATATGACCAATGAAACAACTACTGCACTTGCTATTTTCACTTTCACAGCAATAAATCGTAAGGATTAATTCCCGGGTAAGAGCGGAAATTGATCCCAAAATTAAATTTGATGCAATTAATAAATGAAAATGAAAAGAAAAACTGCATTGCGAATCCACTTTCATTGCATTCTATTCATACAAAATAAGAGGCTCTTGCCGAGCGCAATCAAGCTCTCGGCAACGAAACGCACAGGGCAAAAATATAATGAAAAAGAGTACTTAACATCTTCAATTACACACTTTCGCCCAAAATACATGGACTCGGCGCGAGTGCGCCCACGCCCTCGGCACCGAGACACAATTCAAGGGTTCAATTCAGAAAAAGAGCGGAAATCGCCGTCTCTACGGCGATTAGCTCCATGTTGATCATAATTAAGTAATGAAAATGAAAACAGTGTACTTACAGTTTCATTTTCAAGTCAAAACAAACCATTAGTAGAAAACCCCCAATATAAACAAAGCATTACGACGATGAAGCGGGCAGAGAGCGATGACGAACACGTCCTCCACACCCCCGCGGCCGAAAGCAAAAGTGATTCTTCACTGCCCGCGCACGATCGGACAAGCAGTTAACTACCGTTCTCCCCTTGTTCGAAGCTTACGACCGTCCCAGCTGCCGCTAGTTACCTTCCTATTGTTAAAGGAACCGAGGGTTTGTATTACGTATCGGACAACTTAATTGTATTATAACAACATTTTTGTCATGAAACTTACCTGACAGATTATATATATAGCTGAATCCACTTCGGATGGTGGGAAGAGACAGAATAGGATTTCTGGGCTCAGCTCGTGTCGGCCTATGAAAGGATCCTTAAATATCATTCTTTCTAGGTAAAATTAATCTAAAATTAAACCAGAGAAAAACAATTAAGAAAATGTCAGTAAAACTGACTCGCTCACTCTTAAAAAGAAGTGGGCGGTTATGGCAATAGGGGCGAGTGGGAACACTACCACGAGACATTCACCAATTAGAACTTCCAATCAAATTCCCACAAGAGAGAGCTGATACCACAACAGGTGATGCGGCCGCTACTACTACTACTAGAGGACGCCACGGACAACAGCGCCCCTAGCGGACATCCTTAATTTTTAGCGCCAGCCTTCGGATGCATTCTCTTTGTGCTTGTGCTATTTACGAGGAATTTTATCACCATTCATCATGGAACGTTCTGCCATCGCAACAGCTAAGTTAAGTGCCTCATAAGTATGTTTGTTTTACTGTATTTTTGTCTTCCGGGAACCAGTATTTTTCCTTCTAATAGGTCATATACGGTTTCCCGGTTGTCTCGTGGCGGCGCCATGCTGCCTCGTTAAGAATTCCCGGTCCTCCATACTGGGACTTCTTATACTTATGGGCTTACTATTTTACGTTCATCGTTTTTTACATCGAGTTTTAGCTAGGTTAGCCCCTTTACCATTTCTCTTAGTTTGGTATTTAGGGCTATTCTATGTTCCAGCCCAGCATCCCGGCTCTTGCTTCTTCAATCGGCTATCGCTGGCTCTTCCGAGTAGGCTTCTGTTCCTCGGACATCGTTTGCCTCCTCCTGGGCTTCTTTTTTTTTTTTTTTTTTTTTTTGTTTTTTTTTTTTTTTTTTTCTTTTTTTTTTTTTTTTTCTACTAAAAGTGTCTTTTCCATCTTTACGATGTAATTTATTCTATTTAGGGTGTTAGGCTAGCCTAGGTGCATGTCCCATGTATTGGTACAGCCTGGTTCACGTGGCTTCCCACGGCTGTGTTGCTCGCGGCTTCGGCCACTTGCGGTCACGTGTTTCCATCGCACCTTCCCCTTCCCCTTCCCTCCCTACCAGGTATAGGGAGACGCGGGGGTGGGGGACCCCTTGGTTGTCATGTCCAACCTCAGTTGCCTTCCTCCCTCTCTCTCTGAGGTGGCCCAGGGGTTCCTCCCAGCGGGGGGTATAGGGCGACCACTCATAGGGTACCGGGTCTCCGAGCGAGTAGTTTGTTGAGACGGGGAGGAGTAGGCCACCCCCCCCCCCTCTCTCCTCCCCTCCGTGTTACGCCGAGACCCTCCCCCCCCTACCCCTTCCCCAGTTGCTCAGCCACCTTCCCTTTCTATAACGAACGGAGCCTTCTGCCGCAGCCGGGGCACCTTGGTTATAAGATTACTGGCTCCGCCAGCGGGCGGGGTGGTCACTACTAGTGGTCGGTGCTTGCCTACTATATCCTTACATCTCTCCCCCGCTACCGGAAGGGAGCTTGCTTCTTACCCGGGCACTCTTCTAGTAGACGGGTGTGAGAAAGGTTTGATATTATTGTTATTTTTAAGGATCTAACCCTAATTATACGATGATTTGTTTAATTTTATTATTCATATGTTTACCATCCCCGCCATTATCCGTCGTGGTTTCCTTTACCACCACACCTGGTTGGATTCTATCTCTTGTCTCCGCCGCCAGCGGAGCAATAGCCTAGGACAACCAACCATTTTCTACCACACGTATTATGGCGGGGCTCTGGTTTAATCTAACTTTCTCGCTCCGGCAACCAGCGGAGCAACTGTTAGGCTGTAAGTGTTCTCTGATACTTATGTATCTTTTCACTTACAGGCTTACCAACTGTCAGGTCCTGGGATGCAACGCGACGTTGTACGACCCTGTGGGCGGCCACGATGAGTGCAGGTCTCACGCTCCATGTGCCACGCCATACAACGATATGATCGTCTGGCACCCGGAAGCCTGCGCCATCTGCTACGACCTAGGTCAGTCAGCTGGTGGAGGGGTAAGTCGATCATAGACTTCTTTATCATTTTACTAACAACTCTTAGACATAAGTTGTTAAACCCCGTTCCGCCATTAGAAGCTCATCTCACCTTTCTTTTCAGGCTACTGGTGTGAGGGAGGTCGCCCTTGCTACCCTGAAAGCGTGGTAGGCGGCTCTCGGGAAAGAACGCCGCCCAAAGGCCATCCTTACATCCTAGACAAGAAGCTGGCCGTCCAGATCTTCCCCGCGGGCAAGTCAACAGGGTTAATGTTGACCCACCCCTTGTCCGCGCCAGCCCCTCTCATAGCCTCCATCCAGCAAGAAATTGCAGCAATCTTTCGGGGTCGTAGCCACACAGGAGTCGGTTCCCAGGACGTCGCTACCCTGGACCTCAACATTGAGCCTATGGCGGTTAGGGGCAGAGGATTTGTTGGTTGAGGTAGGTGTGTCGGGCGCCCAAGGTCTTTCCTTGGGCGCTTCTGGATCTTCTCCTGTCCCTTCTTCAAGTCGCTTCTTTCCAAGGCTTGGCTTTGTGGGATCTGAGATCCCTACCCGCTCTCCCGCCTCTCTCTGTACCCCCAAAGGTGAAGGGACAGAGAGAACCGAAGACTCTAGTTAAGACGACTTCTAAGAAGTCATCTTCGTCTTCTTCGGCTAAGAAGTCTTCGACTTCTTACGCTGACGCGGTGAAGGCCAAGCCGAGCTCTTCTTACTCGAAGAGCTCTAGAAGCAAGTCTTCTAAGGAAAAGGCTCGCGCTCCGCCGGAGCCAATGCCTTCTCCGGCCTCCACCGCATCCACTCCGGTAACGCCGGTGGGAGGAGCGGGTACCCAGCACCTTTGATCCCCACTGCTTTCTCAGCAGTGGTGATGCAACAGGTGGGCGAGATGGTCGGCCTCTCAAGTCTCCGCCCTGGGGACGAAATTTGAGCAAGATGTTTGCACAACTGTCGAGCACTCTGTCTCAATCGGGCCAGTCCATCCAAGATCTCTCTAACAGAGTTAGAGAGAATGAGGACCGAGTAGCTGGGCTCTCTCAGGTCCCCCCTTCCAGTCTCCCAGTGACAAGTGCTGGTTTTTATTTTTCCAGCTGCCGCCATACGATTCACTACCAGCTTTCTCTATGGAGAAACCCATGGAGAGTAGCTGCTTACGCTCCGTTTAAGGATGGTATGATCCTCTATCCCGGAGTGTGGAACTCGAAGGATTGAGGACTTCGAGTTTTTATCCTCCGGGTTGACGCAGCCTTTCATCGGCTATGCTAGGCTGACTGTAGCGGCTCTTACTAGGGAAGACAAGATCTCTAGGGGGAGAATGTTCTCTACAGTAGGGATCATGCCCAACGTGAATGGGTTTCACTGCCTTGAGGACTGGGAGTGCACAAACACCAAGCTCCAGGCCTATAAGAGTCCTTTCACTATTTTTGCGACGGAGAGGAGGCTTCTCTTCCGTTTCGCTACAAAAATAGTAGAGACGACTCTCTTCAGGCAGTCCTCAAGGATGAGCCCATGCCAGCTAAGGGTAGGCGGAGTC
The DNA here is from genome assembly GCF_015104395.2 of Macrobrachium nipponense. Lineage (NCBI taxonomy): Eukaryota > Metazoa > Arthropoda > Malacostraca > Decapoda > Palaemonidae > Macrobrachium > Macrobrachium nipponense. The sequence continues at coordinate 46,302,166 of NC_087211.1, read as the reverse complement.
TACTTCTCCGCTCTTCCCAGCTTTTGGAGAATTGTGGGAGAACTTGCCAGCCAACGTTCACGCTTGGTAAGCTCAAACCGGACTGGCGCCATGGACCAGTTTCGGCGAAAAGCTCCCAAGGCTGCCTGATTCCTTGATTCAGGCGGAGTTCGACGCGCGAACTAGGTTTGGCAGGTCCCTCAATTCACTGATCATAACGGAATGGCTGGCTCTCTCGTATGGCACGGAACCTCTGTTTAAGATCTTGGCCAAATCCAGCTTCAGACCGGTTCAGACGGATGCTTTCGACTTCTTCCAGCTAGGAGGAATTGCCGAAAGCACGTGCTGCAGGAGTGCACTATTAGGCACGAGCCTAATAGACTCCTGGCTTCTAGCATGTGGGGAGACGAATCTCTTCCCCAGAGTCCGTGGTAAATGAAGTACACCACGAGGCTGCTAGGCTCAACCAGAGCCTTAGAGCTAGGTGGGGTATTCATCCAAGAGGAAGCAAGAATCCGTCCCCACTGCTGGTAAGAAACCAAAGAAGTCTGGTTAAAAGGTTCCAGCCTTACCAGAAACACCAGCAACAGCAGCAATTTGTTCAGGCCGTCCCGGTTACCCAACAGGGACAACCTGCTACTTCCAAACAGAACCAGCCCATCCTCCTGCTGTCTCCTCCACAATCACAACCTTCGACCTCCTACGCACTCTCGCCGGCCTTCAAACCTACGTATGAAGGTCAGGGCTACCCATCCCTTTAACAGACAATCGAGAGGTAGGGCGAGAGGCTACTTTCGCCAGCGGTGGCGCAGGAAGGGCGACAAGGAGCAAGCAGTTCAGAGGAGGGCGTGGTGGTCACCCGCCCATCAACAATGAGGCTCCCCAGGTAGGAAGGGAGGCTGTTCCTCTTTCCGTCACAGGTGGGGGTTCAGCAATTGGGACACAGAGCATAGTGTCCAAAGGATTGGGTTGGAGTTGGATCAAAGATCCTCCTCCAAATCAAAATCATTCTTCCAAATACCATCAAAGGAATTGATAGATTACGCGGAGGAACTCTTCAGAAAGGAGCTATTGCGAGAGTCAAGCATCTAAAATTTCAAGGTCCGCTTATTCAGCGTGCCAAAGAAAGGCTCAACAAAAAAGAAGGGTAATCGTTAAGACTTGTCAAAGCTAAACTCTTTCATTCGTTGCGACAAGTTCAAGATGCTTACCCTCTCGCAAGTAAGGACCTTACTTCCGCGTGGAGCCGTCACATGCTCCATCGATCTTACAGACGCATACTATCATATCCCTATAGCCAGACACTTCCTCCCATTCCTAGGATTCAGGCTAGGAATCAGAACATTCTCATTCTAAAGTGATGCCCTTCGGTCTGAATGTAGCCCCAGGGTATTCACGAAAAATAGCAGAAGTGGTTGTGCAGCAATTGAGAACTCAGGGAATCATGGTAGCAGCATGACCTCGACGATTGGTTGATCTGGGCACCAACTGTCGAGGAATGTCTCAAAGCCACCAAAAAGGTAGTTCACTTTCTGGAACATCTGGGGTTCCAGATAAACAAAACGAAAATCCAGACTTACCCCGGAGTCTCGTTTTCCAGTGGCTGGGAATCCAATGGGATTTGTCTTCCCCACAATCTGTCAATTCCAGTGGAAACGAAACGGAAGGAAATAGCAAAGTCTGTCAGGCAATTTCTCAAATGCAAACAAACATCAAGGAGAAAACTAGGAAAGAATCCTAGGGTCCCTTCAGTTTGCTTCGGTAACAGATATCCTCCTGAAAGCAAGGCTAAAAGATATAAATCGAGTTTGGCGATCGAGAGCAAACGCCAAATCTCGAGACAAGTTGTCAGTAATTCCACAGATCCTTCGCAACCAAACTCCGTCCATGGTCAAAAGTAAAGAACTTAGCCAAGCGGGTACCCCTTCAATATCCCCTTCCAGTGTTAACCATTCACACGGATGCCTCCCTGTCCGGGGGGGGGGTGGGGGGTATTCTTCAGTTCAAACAGGTTCAGGGGACTTGGTCAGTTCAATTTCGCCAGCTCCACATAAACGTTCTGGAAGCAATGGCAGTATTTCTTACCTTGAAGAGACTGCTTCCCCCGAAAAAGTCTCATCTAAGGCTAGTTTTGGACAGTGCAGTGGTAGTTCATTGCATCAACAGAGGAGGGTCCAAATCCAAGCATGTGAACCATGTCATGATAGCCATCTTTTGCCTTAGCAAACAAACACAAATGGCATCTGTCCGCCACTCACCTGGCGGGGGGGGGTAAGAAATGTGATAGCAGACGCTTTGTCCCGGTCAGTTCCTCTGGAATCAGAATGGTCCCTAGAGCGACGGGTTCATTCCAGTGGATATGCCGGAGAGTCCCCCAGGTCTCCAAGTAGATCTCTTCGCCTCACAAGCGAACCACAAGCTCCCTTGTTATGTGGCCCCCCCAACCAACCTGGACCCTCTGGCTTATGCCACGGACGCCCTGTCGTTAGATTGGGATCAGTGGAGAAAAATTTATGTTTTTCCCCTCCAGTGAATCTTCTCTTGAAAGTCCTTCGCAAGCTGAGCTTTCAAGGGAATAGTAGCTCTGATTGCACCGGACTGGCCCAAGAGCAACTGGTATCCTCTTCTTCTGGAATTGGGTCTCCGACCTCAACGGATTCCCAATCCCAAGCTTGTCACAATCAGTACAAATGAGGACTGGTGTTTTCGGCTTCCTCAGGAATTCTTCAGACCCTAACTTTAATGGACTTCATGAAGTTTGCGGCTAATAAAGATGCTAATATTGATCCACAAAATATTCTCTTCCTAGAATCAGATAAGAGAAGAGTCAAACTATTAGACAATATGACTCAGCTGTTTAAAAAATTAGCATCCTTCCTGAAAGAATCAAACACTACAACCATGACAGTTAATCTAGCTATATCCTTTTTTCAGATCCTTGTTTGAAAAAGGTTTGGCAGCTAGCACTATTACTACTCATAAATCGGCTTTGAAGAAGATCTTTCAGTTAGGTTTTTCAGATAGATCTGACTGAATCTTATTTCAACGTCCTATTCCTAAAGCCTGTGCTAGACTTAGACCTTCTCAAAGGCCACTACTGCAGTTTCATGTTCTTAAATGAGTCCTCAAACTAGCTTCAGACACTGACAACTCATCCTGTACATTCATAATGCTTCTTAGAAAGAACATTATTCTTATTAAGCCTAGCTTCAGGAGCTAGAATTTCAGAACTGTCGGCTCTATCCAGAGATGCGGGTCATGTGGAATTCCTCCCCTCAGGAGAAGTTCTGCTCGCTCCGGATCGTAGTTTTTTGGCTAAAAATGAGGATCCTCTTGCAAGGTGGGCCCCTTTGGAAAGTCATCCCACTTCCGCAAGACCCTTCTCTTTGCCCAGTATCACTTTAAGAGCCTTCTATCTCGTACATCCTCAGGTCCTCTCTTCATGAGAGAGAAAGGTGGTACTTTGTCAGTAAAAGGTATTAGACAACAAATCCTTTACTTTCATTAAACAGCCAATCCTGATTCATTTCCCAAAGCACATGACATCAGGGTAGTAGCCACCTCAATTAATTACTTTCAACATATGAACTTTGAGGATCTTAAAAAGTATACTGGATGGAAATCTCCGACAGTCTTTAAACGTCATTATCTAAAGTCCTTGGAATCTTTAAAATTTTCAGCAGTAGCAGCGGAAACATTGTTTCTCCTGATACTGTTTAGTAGTTGTAGTACAGATCCAGGTCTCCTTTCTACCTACCTCATCCAACATGCCTCACCCTATCGCCATGCTACTCGGATATCCTAGCCTTAGCCGCGGAAATCATATTAGTGGATTGTCCCTTATTTTTTTTGCTAGGGACATCCCACGCCTTGTACTGATAATGTTACTTCAGTGTACCTACCCTTATTTTTATGCTAGGGTAGGACACAATGTGTTTGTATCTTTTGTAAATAAGTTATCTAAGTAAATCTATTTTGTTAAAATTACACTGCATTATTGATTTACTGTGTTTATTGTAATAGTTATCTAAGTAATCTTTATTTTGTTAAAATTACTTACTGCATTATTATGTTTACTGTTTAGTAATTTTAAGTTAGTTTTACATTAACTAACTTTCATTTAATTTACGTTTTAGAATTTAAGTTACTTAAAGTACTTAGTTATTGGTCTTAATTGATTTACTTATATTATATCCCTCATTTTTACAACTGCTTTTCATTTGTCCTTTTTTCCCCATCTTGTCTGTTTCTCTGGTACTCTTTCATAGGCCGACACGAGCTGAGCCCAGAAAAGGGATTTTGACGAAGGAAAAATCTATTTCTGGGTGATTGGCGTCGTCGCCCTATGAAACCCACCCTGTATTGTTTGCCCCCCCCTGCAGGACAAGATGTTTTTAGATTAAGGATGTCCGCTAGGGGCGCTGTTGTCCGTGGCGTCCTCTAGTAGTAGTAGTAGCGGCCGCATCACCTGTTGGTATCAGCTCTCTCTTGTGGGGATTTTGATTGGAAGTTCTAATTGGTGAATGTCTCGTGGTAGTGTTCCCACTCGCCCCTATTGCCATACCGACACTTCTTTTTAAGAGTGAGCGAGTCAGTTTTAACTGACATTTTCTTAATTTTGTTTTTCTCTGGTAATTTTAGATTAATTTTACCTAGAAAGAATGATATTAAGGATCCTTTCATAGGGCGACACGAGCCAATCACCAGAAATAGATTTTTCCTTCGTCAAAATCCCTTTTTTGGGAAACTAAATTAAGTAGATGATATACATCTTGGTTCCTGACCTGTTAGCATAGCCGACTTCGTGATTACTGTCACCAAAGTCTGCTTCTGCGTTACTAGAGTTGCCAGCGAGGTAGAGACCTGTAATGCTGGTGCGCTCTAGATGATCTGTCAACGGGGCGTGACCACAATGTGACTAGACCATATGACCATACTTCTGAGGGCACCGAAGCTAAAACCACCACCTGACCTAACCTATCAAAGTTAGTTCCATAACTTCTAGGCTAAAGAAAAGGAACGCGCCTCAAGCGACCAACCCTTCAAAGTTAAAAGCACACCTATCCCTTTTCTATAGGATAGGATTCGTGTTGCTTCCTGCACCCAATAATATATCTACAGATATGTATGGTCCTAGCGACTTACGGATCTGAAATGTCGTCTTCACATCCCGTCGGGAGTGTGAAGCGAACACAGAGTTGCTTCGCTAAAGCGTGGCACTCAGGATGTTACTGAGTGTCATGCTCTGTTGAAATGCTTCCGAGGCCGCGCCCTCACTCTTGAGCATTGCATATTAAGAAAAAATCTCAAATCTTTATGCAAACATAAATGATGAGACTCTTAAAAGAAACTCCTGGCTATAATGCCAGGGTGTTCTTGGACATGAACCAGTCTGGTCTTTTTACGGAACACCGCAGATTGTCGGGAGTGTGAAGCGAACCAGAGTTGCTTCGCTAAAGCGTGGCACTCAGGATGTTACTGAGTGTCATGCTCTGTTGAAATGCTTCCGAGCCGCGCCCTCACCTCTTGAGCATTCATATTAAGAAAAAAAATCTCAAATCTTTATGCAAACATAATGAATGAGACCTCTTAAAATAACTCCTGGCTATAATGCCAGGGTGTTTTCTTGGACATGAACCAGTCTGGTCTTTTTACGGAACACCGCAGATTGTCCGTTGACCTTGACTTTCTATAGTTTTATCAAGATAAAACTTGAGAGACCCTACAGGGCACAGGACTCTCTAATGCCCTTGCCCAATAATTTGTGCGCATAACCCCTTGGTCTCCAAGCCTTCGGGTCAAGGGTTAGACAGGTTTTCGTTCTTATCAAGAACGGAAGGCTTAGAGGACAGACCGCATTATGTCCTTTAAAGCCAAAACCTCTGATGATGGCTAAAACCTCACTAACCCTCCTTGCCGTGACTAGAGCGGTTAGAATATTAGCCTTTCTGGTCACGTGTATTAAGTTCGCAGAAAGGATAGGTTCGAAATGCTTTTGGCATCAGAAACTCAGACTATGTCTAAGATCCATGCGGAAACCTTTGATCCAGAGAATTTCAAGATCTCCACAGGACCTCAAAGATCGTGAGCTTTGTTGTTTGACAGAACCGAATCTCTGAGCCTAGAGGCCGTCAACAACATATTTGATTTGCATATTCTACAATAGTTAGGACTTCTATCTTATCTCATACTTCATACGGAAAGATAGAACCATAACGAAATTCACAGAGGTCGAGGTGGAGGAACATCATTTCCCTTCACTATCTCCAGAAAACGGCCCCCTCCGATTGAACACTGAAAATAGGCAGCACTGCTTTGCCTTGGCCAAGAGACTGCCATTAATCTTGAAGATCTTATCGCTTCTCGATAGTCTGAACGCCTTCAGACTCAGAGAGGAGAGATATTAGATACTTCACTAAGTGACTATGTTAGATTACACCGATTCTCTCGGGAAGGGTCTTTGGACAATTCTCTGAATTACCTGACCTCTGTGAATCCAACCTCTTAGAGGCCAACATGTGGGCGACTAAAGCTAATCCTCTAGGATCATGAATAAGGGAACAACTTAAGAGGAAGCTCCTTCGTCTTCAATATTACGAAAAACTTAACGAAAGGACGCCCTCAGTCTCTCCTCACTTTCGATATCTTCTAAGTGAGGATTACTCAGACTCAGTCAGTAGTTGTTGCCTTCGATCGAGAAGACCCGCACGGACGTGCACTAGTTTAACGAACCTCTGAGGATCGTTTACGTTCCGTGCCCAAGCCCTATAACCAATTCTCTCTTCTCGAGCTATGAGAGACTGAGAAATTATCCGAGATGATTTTGGGCCACTCGATCCAAACTCACCCTTCGAGAACTGGAGAGCCGACCAATTTGGCTTCCAATTCTTTCAGACAATGTGCCAGAACATCTGTTCTCTCGTTCCGGGGATGTCTGGCACCCTCTCGCTATCACCCGAGGTGATCCTCAAGCCGTTGAGAGGAAAAAGGATTTTTGACGTAAGGAAAAATCTATTTCTGGGCGATTGGTTCGTGTCGCCAGCGAAATATCCTTTAATCCATTATTTCTAAGGTAAATGTACTAACACATACCAGAGAATAAATAAAATAAAGAAAAGGTCAGTACAACTGACCTCGCTCACCCTCCAAGAGGGTGTCGGTATGAACACTATGCGAGTGAGACCACTACCACGAACCGCTTGCCAATAGAAATCTCCCACTACAAAATCCCCACAAGAGGGGAGCCGACCCACAGAGTGGGCAGCAACTACTACTACTCCATCCCATGCTGCCGACTGCTGCGCCTCTGTGGCCATCCTGAAGTTAGCAAACAATCTTGAGCGATGGGATGGGCAGGGCGGGATTTCGCTGGCGACACGAACCAATCGCCCAGAAATAGATTTTTCCTTACGTCAAAATCCCTTTTCTGGGCTCAGTTCGTGTCGCTGCGCGAAATCGTACCAGAGAAATAGCACAAGATTGTAAAGAATAAAAACAAATAGACAAAAAGGGTCTCAAATAAAAGATAACATAAAATAAAGAATATAATTGCTAATAAATATACATATACACAATGATACAAAATTAGAAATATTACTTAAATTTAACTCAATGCTAATAATATTTCTTAAAATTAACTTAAATTTACATATATACAGGGCTTACATGGAATATATGTTTTTTGAAATCAGTATCTGTGTATAGATATTATGTACAAAGAACACAAAGCAATTATAAACAATAACTTGAATAGAACAAACTTCAATAATAATATAAAAGGGATGTATATGACTTAATATACCAAAAGCCGTAACCATTGTAAATACTATGTGTCCCCTAGCATAAAAATAAGGGATCACATCCAAGAGATCATTATATACAATCAATTGTGAGTGACCCTAGCAAAAAAATAAGGGGCACCCACTATACCATCATAAGAGCAGCTAAGACTCAAGGTAAACGTAGATGAACATGGCAGTATAGACGAACTGTTGGGTGAGATAGGTAGAAAGGAGGACTGGATCTTCTACTAAAGATTAAGCAGAGTCGGGGGAACTATGTTACCCGCCGCAACTGCTGAAAATTTCAGAGCTTCC
>NC_087211.1:46256262-46293591 GCF_015104395.2 Macrobrachium nipponense | reverse complement strand
ATCGCCAAGCAATCACTTTACACAGTAAGCCATAAATTTTCATTATCTCTCTTCAACTACTGAAACTACCAAACAGTAAAATAACCATTCATTTCTATTCTTTATTCTATCTTTACCTAATGTTTTTTTTTATTAAATGTGTTGCATGAATAAGTTTTTCAATTTACAGCATCCTTTTACCAATAGAATACTTAGAGCACAAGGGGTAGATGCTGACCAATAGGAGAGCAGGATCTTATGGGGTGACTAGCATCAGGACCCAATGGGAGAGCGGGAGGATGGTGGCGAGTTTACTCAGTTGGCGGCGCGGGAGTTTTAAAATTGTTCTCGGTGGTCCGGGCGAATCTTGGGACTTTACAGTAACAACTTTTCGTATGTAGAGCTGTAAAATTTTTCGTATTTGCTTTCGTATCTTGAGTTTTTCGTAAGTTGAGCCCTTCGTATGTCGAGGTACCACTGTAATTCAAATGATAGGTGCACAGTCCTGATAGTTTTGACTAGAAATTACCTGGAATTACTGTTGAATGCAAAATTTATTAAATTTTCAGTTGCTGTCACTGCTCTACGGTCTCTTACTCATCAGATTTTACTATATTTCAGCAGGTCATACTCTCAATGCATCAGATAAGCAGATTGGCCACAAGTAATATGGGTGTATAAACCTATGGAGTTGCCTAGTTTGAACAAAGGAAATAAGATCCTTGTCATTTTTACTTTACCTGCGTTCCCACTTCCTTTCCCTTTGTTGTTAAACACCACTGGCTATTGCTTCCTTGTACAGCAGCGGGGCTTTCACAAGTTTTCACCTTTGGATTTTTGACTTCCTCCCTTTCATTTTGTGAATTTCTACATCTGGATCTCTCCCATTTCAACTTCTTTTTGTTGCCTTAAGAACTGAATGGCTGAAAGTGCCCCAGTGTTTTGCTTTGTAGTTAAAGTTTAATTATGTATTCATTCATATCATTGTCATTTGATTACCTAAGTATATTTACATAAAAAACGACATCTTCGTTTCTTCAGGCTTGTTTTTTTGTTCGTGTATTGGTTTATTTTAGACAGCATTGTTTTAAAAACAAGTACACCTGTTTTTACATTTTTGTGATGATTATGCAAAGAGTTCATTACCCACAGACTGCCTTACCTACAACAAAAAATAAATATACGGCAATATATTGCATTATATTTAGTAGGATAGTTTAAATCTTTATTACCACTGTACATATGAGCTTGTATGTTTTGCTATTTGATAATGGTAATTAGACTGTTAATATTTATTGTTATTCATGGATCAGAATTTTTGTGGGGGCTGTATTCCGTGGAAGCTTACTTTGTAAGTTTGTGACCTTGAAATGCATTATCATCTTTGTCTTTTATCACAAAGCTAGCTCTCTTCCCCCTTTCTCTCTCCATATTAAGAAACCTCTATGTAACAGAAAACAGGTTGTTATCATAGTTTCTCATCATTCAAACGTCTAGTGGTGTGCCCCTCAGTTTGATGCTTTGTCCTTGTTCTTCATTATCAGATCTTCCCAGACTATACCATCCATGACATAGTGCTAGAGCTGCAGTTAATTCAAACAGACTTGCCCTTTTGTTCAGCAAGTTTTCAATAAGTTTAATTCTTGTTGTGACCCAATTGTTGACTGATCTTCCTAATCCTGTATGTAGTTGAATTTTCCACAAGTTCAGATTTGGTGAGCATTTTGTTTCTGTTGACCAGATTGACATGGGTCTCACTGCATTGATTTTATTATATATTTGTCTCATTTCTTTTTAATTTTTAACCTTATTTGTTTTTCTTTGATATTTCTCTTCAATAGCTTGTACCCATAGGGGGTTAGTACCATCAGTGCACTGCTTGAAGTGCACTGTTAGCATTACCTAAGGTTCTTTGCAGCGTCCCTTCAGCCCTTAGCTGCAACCTCTTTCATTCCTATTGCTGTACATCCTTTTATATTCTCTTTCTTTCATCTTACTTTCCACCCTCTTATAACATTTGATTCATAATGCAACTGTGAGGTTTTCCTCCTGTTACCCTGTCAAACCTCATTACTATCAGTTTCCATTTCAGTGCTGCAAGACTTCATAGGTCCCAGTGCCTGGCTTTTGGCCTAAATTCGATATATTCTGTTTTATATTCTTTGAAAGTTTGTTCTTTGGCTTCTCAGTTTCCTTTTTTGAAGTAGGATACTTCTTATGTAGACCCTTGGATTTGTAGCATTCTGCTTTTTCAGGTAAGGCTACAGCTTGGATTGTAAACTGTTGACAAAATTGGTTATTGGTACTGATAATGATATGACAACAAAACATAAGCAAGAAGACCTATCTGGAGAAAATAGACATATGGTCAGTAAAATGGCAGATGCCATTCAGAGTAAATAAATGCAAAGTCATGCAAATAAGTCATAAAAAAAGTTAAGTGTAAGCTACTTTGGAAGGATATAGAATTGATATCAAGAGAAAGATCTAGAAGTCATTTCTACTGATGTACTGCCCAAATGATGCATGAGTTAAAAAAGGAGACCCAGAAAATACTGGGATAATGTTAATATAATGTTAATTTACTATTATGAATAATAAGATAAGATGGTACTAACCTTAAGCATACTGTCAGACTCCAGGCAGAGTAACTGTTTAATTCTAATATCCATCCCAGGGAAAGGGCACAGGAAGATTGACAAACCCTGAATATCAAAGGAGATTAGAATACCTCATGTCAGTTTAGAGAAACATTTTTAGATACTCAGAGGTAGAAACAGCACAGACCACATGAATATTTTTACCTTTAGTAACCAAGCTAGGTCCAGTGGAGAGAAACTACTAAAAAGTTTCTACTTCAGTCACAAGGGAATTTCTTTACAAGTAACACATATGTATTCATTTTAGAAAAGACAACTGGCAGAGGTTATGGATAAAACTACAACAGTTATAGACTGCAATGCACTGTAGGCGTTACTTAAGGTTCTTTGCAGCATGCCTTAGGCGCCTAGCTTCCTCCCCTTTCGTTCCGTTTACTGTACCTCCTTTCATATCCTCTTTCTTCCATCTTTCTTTATACCCTCTCCTATCAATTGTTTCATGGTGCAACTGAGAGGTTTTTCCCTCATAGGTCCCAGTGCTTGGCCACTGGGATAAATCTTATATTCTAATCCAGTACTAAGGGTAAATGAAAACCAGGACGGAGCAGTGAATGGTAATATGGATCAGAGTAAAAAGGAAGTGGCTGATTTGTACAGGTTTTTAGGAGCAAATATGACAAATGGTTCTAGAATAAAAGAGGTGTCAGAATTGTTGGAGTATGTACCTTCTACCAAGGATTGGCAGATGTGGAAGTCTGTGGAAAATGATGTGGAATGTATAAAGAGACTTGAACTAACACTTATAATTTTTCAAAAAAGATAAGTTAAGGCTTATGAGATGAACTGATATAAGAAGTAAAAATGTGAATAAGAGTGGAGGGATGGATCAGTGTGTTTTGAGATGGATATTTGAAGTGGCCTTGTGAAGTGCTGGAAAGGAATATCTACCAAGCGTGAAAGTGAGCCTTACAAAAGTATGAAGCCCCAAGGTTCTGGAAGTTGTTTGCACTGGCGATTCATTCACAATCCAGCATTTTAAAGTATGAATGAATTCAGGCAGTGGCAGTTATGTTAATTTTCTCTATGGCCTTTCTGTTTTACACACACACACACACACACACACATATATATATATATATATATATAATATATATATATATATATATATATATATATATATCTATATATATATATATATTATATATGTATATATATATTATATATATATATTATATATATATATATATATATATATATATATATATATAAATATATATATATATGATATAGATATAGATATGAGAGAGAGAGAGAGAGAGAGAGAGAGAGAGAGAAGAGAGAGAAGTTATACCCGGAGGCGATTGTTTTCATTGTTCCATAAATCATCGTTCAGTATAATCTTTTAAAAATTGATCTCTCGGCTTGTCATCTCTGCATCCCTTCTCGTTAGGTTAAAATGATTATAGATTAACTTTGGATTTTTATTTCGATGACGTTTGTCTGTTGTTCATTCCGTAAATCACAACGAATTGAAAAGAATCGGAATATTATTGGAACTTTGTTGTTGTGTCGACCGTTGATTGAAGGTAAATCTGATCTTGTGTAGATTAGGGATACGTTAAAGGGTACGTTAAATAAAAGCTTCAAGGACAGTATTCTTCCGAGTGGATTACCAACACCTACGTGCCGAGAAGGTAAATTTATGAGTGATTTATGTTATATAATGGCGTTGTGAATGCGTAACATTTAAATAAAACGGTAGAAGATGAGATTTTTCGGACACTTGTTACTTCAAAGACTCGGGGACTGATGCCTGGTCTGGAGGCAATAAGCTTCGCAAGGCCGTTTTTATGTAATGAATTTCAAATTCTGGCTTCAATTCGGCCGTGCAGTTGGAGTAACGTATCGGGAGTACCGTTACAGTGAAGCATCACAGCTCGATTTACTCGTTTTACAGTGTTAGGCTATGGCCTTCGGTTGGTTGGATCACAACTTAACCCCAGCGTAGCCTAATTCACCATTGCCATTAGTCTTTGGTAGGCTGTTAACGGTTTAGGGTCTCCTTTCTGTCATGAAATTAACCAACGGTAGAACAAGATTCCCCGGGGGATGGCCAGGCAGTAGTATAGATGTTGCATAGCATAGTCCAGTGAAGGGTGGGTCCTAAGTTCCTGATAGGGGTACCTAGTAACTCGCTCCACAAACACCTTTGTGGGTACATGCTAGGTAGTATGTAGAGTAGGGAGACAATGGTAGGCTTACTACCACAGAGAGGTAGCCAAGGCCAGTCCAAGTGCTCGATGTTAAGTGTTACATGTGGGGAGTCCAGGGGGGCCAAATCCCACCCCTCCTCCTCTGGCAAGGTCAGGGCACAGTACCTCAAGTCAAGTTAGGAAGGTAAGTTCTGGTTAGGTTGGGGCACGGCACTCTACCAAGGTAGGTTCAGATTGTTTTAGGGTAAACAACCGAGTGGACTGGCCAACTCACTGACTACCGCGGTTTTGGCCACCCTCTGAAAAAGTACTTTAACATGTCCTAACACCGGAGATTGTCATCAGTCATGAGTTGTTGATGGTGATAGTAGGAGCAAAAGACCTCTACTCTCCTTTCGAAGTAAGTATTTTCTTCAAAGTTAGAAATTAAGGCCACATTTTAAGATTTAAACAGAGGGTAATGAAAAGTGTGGCCAACTCAGTGCACACTGCCCCAAAACGCTTTCGAAATTTTTACTTACGATTAAAAAAGTTTAGAAGATTGACGCCAACTCGATGTTTGCGGAGTCGCTTGTGTCAACAAACTTCCCATTTCCTTTGCTAAATCCACACACCACCTGTACCCATAGATGCTGGGGCACTTTCTCACAACAATCGTAAACCCGACCTCTAACCAGTACTTATTCAAGGGTACTACAACATTCTTTGCGGCATTTTGCGCTCTTCAATTGTTTATCAGTGTTGTCAATTGGTATGTGTTTACCCTCCAAACTAGGTATAAGACACAAAACCGGGGAAATAAGTGAAATTAGCATATCTATTTGTAGTATATATACATATTACAGCAATTTTATCATTACTGCATTACTATGACAACTAGAATTCATGGAAACAGTTTGTAAATGCATTGGCGTATGTGTAAAGCTCCACTAGATTGGCAACGATGAGTAATTTTTCGTTGCGTTTTCTGCTCGTAAGTATACATCAGAAATATTTGTAATTTTGGGGGGTAAATTTGGTAGCAAAAGAGGGATAATAGACATGAATTAAATAAACATTTTGAAATAAAGTTAGACTAAATAATGAGTGAAATAAGCAATTAAAGGAATAAAGCTTTGCACCTCATAAACAGTGTAGTCGTCTGCTGCTCGTAAGTGTGTTTGTGGAGTGAGTGCTTAGGAACCAGGAACAGCAAGGTGGTTCAAGTGCAATTTGGAGTGAATTAAGACCAAAATGTGTATAATTACAATCAAATAAGCACTGTGGAGTTTCAGTTGTGATGGCAGTAAGGATAAAACCACCAGTTGCAAGGTGAAAATGAATTCAGTTCAAACCATGACCCCTGGAATAAAAAGTTTCATACTTTCACTAATATAGGCAACAAAATGTTTTATTGTGCTGATTACAACTGCAATCTTGAGTAAGGTCAATAAACATTACATATATATGCTAACACTGTTCAAATGAGTGCTGGGAAGGCTGGGAAAGATGGTGGATTGTCTGTGGTTAGAACGGCCAACCAAGCGATTGCCGCCATATTGGATTTTAAAAATGCCTTAAATACATTTTTTACGAAGAGCTCACATGCTTATTTTAGTTCGTATGGGGCTTTCATATATCACATTATGTTGACGAAACTTCAATCTTTTGAATGGTATGCTTAAAGTTGTAATTGTATTCTTGTTTCACCAATTAAATATCGAGTGAATAAGGCCTGGCCAGCGCGATGACAATGGATTGTCTGCGGTTGTTTACCCTAGTTAGGTTGTAGCTAAAGGGAAATTTACTTGCACCATTCTGTTAAAAATATTTGGTATTACTTGTGGGATCCAGGGGGGCAAAACCCCTCCTGCCATGTCAGGCTACAGAGCCCTAAGTCAGGTTAGGAGGGTATGGCCTGGTTAGGTCAGGACATGGGATTCTAGGAGAGGTTGTTTGTCCTGTTATTACAATTGGAATCCTGAAACCTAACTCTGTCTCCCTACTCAATTTTAAATGGTAGAGTGTAGAGAAAGTAATTGGCTACTATATCTTGCTTAAAACTTCTCAGAATAAAAATAAACTGTATTTTCCATGTATTTATTGTATAATGGCCATTTTGCATTTTTTTTTTCCTTGGATGAAGGGCAAGAGAATTTACATGTTTACACTAAGACTTCATTGAAGGATAGGTGAAAATAAGATTTTCATAATTAGTTATGAAGCTGCCATGCTTTAAACATTTTGTTAATACCCTTAAAGTTGTTTGCAATTCTGCAATTTCGTAGGTATTTTATATGAAAAAGTATATCTTTGTTTAACCAGACCACTGAGCTGATTAACAGCTCTCCTAGGGCTGGCCCGAAGCATTAAATGTTTTTACGTGTTTAGGAACCAAATTGTTAATTAGCAACGGGGCCTACAGTTTATTGTGGGGTCCAAACCACCTCGAGAAATGAATTTCTGTCGCCAGAAATAAATGCCTCTGATTCCACGTTGGCAGAACGGGGAATCGAACCCTGACCCTGAGATTGGTAGTAGAGCATGTAACTGACTCGTCTGATGAGGAACTATTTTACATGAAGTCTTTGCTAGTTAACCTGTAGTGCATGTAGGGTTTCTTTGCTCAATTGTTTTGTATTTTGTTGAGTCTGTGATTTTAAGTTTATCCTAAGGTTTTTATTTATTTTTCTCCTGTTTATGCATTCTCAGATTACAACAAATTTTCTTCCTTGCCAGCATTCATTAAAATGATTGATTGATGATCAGGTACATTACATTCTCTGATGCTAGTAGCCTATTCAAATTAACGCTCAATATGTAACTGCCAGTGTGCACAAAACCATAATTTTATTGTTAAAAGAAATACTTTGTGAAATTTATAGCTGTTTGTTTGAGTCCTGTGAGTATGTGTCTGAAAATGCAAAGTAGCAGTGCTATTACAAAATTAAGAGGAGCAATATACAAGGTAAATTATTATTCAGCCCAGTTTTTTTACTGTGATATATGGCATTCAGCTTTGGTTAGGTTAGGGAGGCCAGCAAGGGGGCAAAAACCAAACAACCATCCTGATTAGGCAGGACCCAGTGCTTTAGGTTAGGGAAGGTTGTGTTAAGATGCTTTTGTGTATTTTACTCAATAATGTGGCACACCAGGTCAGGCTAGGTTTGAGGACTCAGGTCAGGGAAAGTTCAGTAAGATAAGACAAGATTTTTTTTTTTTTTTTTTTTTATTCCCACCTGGACAGATGGTAGGCAGTTACATGTGTTCTTGATACATATTTGGTTTTGTATGTGTTTGTTACACCCTAGCAATGCTGTGAGCTGTTTTCTGCTAGTTAGGTGATTGGAATCCATATTTTAATTTTCTTGAATTTTAGACATTTGGAAGAGATTTGAGACCATGTGTGCATAAGACCATTGTTCTTGTCAATGTCTGAATTTGGCAGTGTGCCAAATGTATTACAAGGAAACTAGTTTTTCGGTCCATAGCCAAGAAGTAATATTACACTTGAGTTCGTCATAGAAGTCCTAGTATCGGGCCACCTGTTGTGGCTGCGCATGGGGAACATTTTCCTCCCATTTCTTGTTTAAGGTGAAGAACAGATTTAAGGACGTTTGTGAGAGATGGTGCCTATGGTATGATGTGGTATCATATGTGAGATTTTTGTAGGTTTGGGCAGGTGTACAAAGTCTCCTCATCTTGAAAGAGTCCTGATACTGTAACCCATTTGTTATCAGTTAGGTGGGACACTTGTGTTGTAGCTAATGTTAGAATGCTTCCATTTAAAGTGATGTTTTATTGTTATTTTGGTAAGAGACCTTCGTTGATAACGACTAATTATGTAGACTTCATAATCTGTATAGTTTCCTGTACACTTCATACTCTGTATAGTTTCCTGCAGCAGTATATTTTGTGTGGTGAGAGTATTGTATCTTAATTTTACTGTTGGCACTATTGCACTTTTCTCCCGTCACTTAAAAATCTCATCTCCAGTGTAGTTTAAGACTAAATGAATGTTTTACACCACACTGGACATTGCCCAGAACACTCAATTGAACTAATGAAAAGACATGCTGTGTTTTATTTGGCAGATTATGAAGCAAAAATAAAGTAGAAAATCAATTGTTTGGTTGCACTTTGGAAATGAAAGAATTACTGTCACCTTGATTGTTATGATTCTCTTTTGCTTCGTGCTTTATGAGGGACTATTTCATTCTTTCTAACCTTTTTTTTGAACGAATTTTGGATTGGTTATAGGTACTTGAGAATCATGGAAAAATAAAGTTATGTCAGACCTAGGGAATGAATTTAAAATGGGATGGGCTTATGTTTTCCACCGATAATTATAGGCCCATCATGAACATGTTATCTTAAACAAAAAAGAAGAAATTCTCCAATGCTGTATATATATGGATTTGTGTACTGTTCTTGGAGTTCTGTTAAAGAAAATAATGAACCTGTCTTTCATGTAGGCACGTGTTTGACAGGTGCCATGTAATAGTTGATGAGAACAGGTTAAGGTGTTTACAGGTGCACTTGTTATAATATGATATTGGTGAAGCTCAGGTTATGGTGGGAAGGATGTTGATGAGAAATCTACCTGACTAGAATTCTTTAGTCCTTTGATAGGTTAGGCTAACGCACCTCAGTAAATGATTTGTTTTTGTTGTTATATATTTCTGAGACATTATTACCCGAATAAAGAAGATACTGCACTTGGGTATGAACTTTAGGATGGGTCATGTGCTGGTGTTCTTTGGGTTTTGACTCACTGCCTCAATACTCATGTATTGCCATTTTTTTTTACAGCGTGGGTACAAAAGTTACAAAATAAAGACTGTAAGTAAAATCTGGTATGCATTGATGACACCAATGTTAATAAGAGGGTGACATTTATCACCTGTTGCTTAACTAATTACAGTATAGTTTTGAAGCCAGTTTGACCCGAGCCTCTCATATTGTTAATGCTTAAAGGACAAAGATTATTTGCTTCAGGTAGTGTTTTGGTTTGAGAATGGTATATTTTTCAGTCTCGGCAATTCTTTTCAGTTTTCAATACATACAAAATTGCATAGTTCCAGTGTAGCGTGAAGTTTTATGTGGTTGGGAAAAGTTGGATGTTGGTAGCATGAGCCTGGAGTATTACGTCATATAGGATGTAGGCTTAGTTCTGTTTTAAGTTTAAAGTGTGATATCATGTATACTAGTTAGACGTTATCCAATGCTCATTATTTAAGAAAATTGCCCCAGCAGAATAACAGGGTAATTTTTAAGATGTGAAAGTTTTTACTATTACGAAAACCACGTTATTTTTATTAGCATGTAAAACTCTCGTCGACTTGGCATGATATATTCCAAGGACAAAACAAAGGTGCTTGCATTATCTGTCAGATCCAGAGGTAACGATCGCCATACGAAAACAAAACATTTATTTAACATTAGTTTTAGACATTTTTGTTGTTTGTTTTGAGATGACGCAATTTGTCTGACCTAGTGCGTGTTTAGAGAGAGAGAGAGAGAGAGAGAGGTTGTGAGCAGGTTTCATTAAAAAAAGTGTTTCTTTTTTTCTAATTCAGCCTTCTTGACGATCTGAACGTTGTTAGTTAATTGAAAACACGGCATTGCTCTTATTTAGCACACTGCAAGTGAGATTCTTATCCTGGAAAGTTTTCGTCTCTTCTCAGTAAACAGGATGTCAGTATACTGATATATATATATATATATATATATATATATATATATATATATATATATATATATATATATATATATATATATGTGTGTGTGTGTGTGTGTGTGTGTGTAGAATCTACTGGTCATTTTTACCAGATACATATGAAATTGTAATAGCCCCAATGCCCTTTTAACTTCTCAAATTCGTTGCTCCTTTTTTGGATACGCTTGTCACTATAAAGCCTATATATATATATATATATATATATATATATATATATATATATATATATATATATTTATATATATATTTATATATAAATGTGTAAATTTATATATATATATATATCTATATATATATATATATAATATATATATATATATATATATACATACATACATACATTGTATAGTGTAGTAATACTTCGAAGAAAATCCACCCACCCACCCACGTGGTGTAGGTGGTCCCTGGGGCGCCTCGATAATGCTACCCAGGTCACGATGTCTCTGGTGCAATTCCAGGGGCTTCCTTCTCTAGCGAGGTTCGGAAGTCGTCCCTGGCTCGAGAGCTTTGCTCTGTGTAATCGCGGTTGTTTTGTCAAGTAGGATAAGAGTTACGACCCGAAAATTGCATGCCGGGAGAGTTGTGTCGCGAAATAACTACGGTATTGCTTGGACAGTGCCCCCGTTGTGGACTCTCTCTCTCTCTCTCTCTCTCTCTCCTCTCTCTCTCTCTCTTCTCTCTCTCATCTTAGTGCTGAAGGTCTTGACTTCAGCGCAGATTGCTTTATGACAAAGCTAAAACTCGTCTAAAAAAGCGATACAATAAAATTTCTCTCTTCTCTCTCTCTCTCTCTCTCTCTCTCTCCATCTCTCGTCTCTCTCTCTCTCGTGTCTCCTGTCCTCATTAGTTTCTCCTCCTCTCTTCTCTCCTCTCTCGGGTTCCATCCCTCGTCTCTCTCTCTCTCTTATCATATCATAGTGCTGAATTCAGCGCAAATTGATTTATAACGAAAAAAGAATAATTATCCAAACTTACTATACATTGCTAGCTTTTTCTTTCATTACTAAACCAGAAATGTATTATTAGTATTATTATCAAATGGGTAGAATATAACCGTTGTAAAAGTAAATCAAAACATTATATTGCTTAGCCAAGCCTTGGTTGGGTGACCTCCAATGGATGATGTGAGCGTGATTGGTTGATTTTTAGGTCTCAGAAACTAACAGGCTGATTGAATGGTAAGGGTTCCGTTTACTGTACCTCCGTTCATATTCTCTTTTCTTCCATCTGACTTTCCACCCTCTCTAACAAATGTATTTTAGTGCAACTGCGAGGTTTTCCCGATGTCACGCCTTTCTGACCTTCTTGCTGGGAATTTCCCTTTCAGCGCAGAATGACCTCGTGGGTCCCATCGCATGGCCTTTGGTCTAAATTCTATATACTATCTCTAAATTGTATGGGTGTGCCTGATGTTATTGTTATATCCTCGGCAATTGACAGTGAAGGTTCCATTATCATGTGCAGAGGCAACCTACCGATTAACAGAGCATCAGATTTGTGAGCAGTATATGTTGTTATGGCTTAATATAATCCACTTTGTCGGCCACGTCTCGAATATTTAAAGTTTTCATGCAATGTTGATGCAATATATATTTTAATGTTTCGGTCATGAAAATAAAAATGAATATATGTTTGGAAAAATATAGGACTATGTTATTTGAGGCATTTAGTAACTTTTCTTATCCCCTTTACTTCTGACATTGAGCAGAAACTGACTGGTTTGTTTGTAGCTGATTATTTCCCTCATTTTTCACACTGTCATGTTATGGATTTATTTCCTACGGTAGCGTCTTAACCACTAAGTGATTCTTCAGGGCTTTCTACCTAGTTATTATTAATTATTATTATTGTTATTATTATTATTATTGTTGCTGTTGTTGTTGTTGTTTTGTTCTATTAAAAAGAATGGCAGCATCAGCAGAATTGATTTTATACAATGTATTTGCAATTCTTCTTACTATTGTTTTTTTTTTTCCCCCCAAGGCTGATATCTGCTAAGAGCTGACATTGTATAAAATCAGTTCTACTGATGCTGCCATTCTTTTGAACAGAACACGCTTAAAGAGGGTCTACTCCTTCCATATTATTATTATTGTTATTATTATTATTATTATTATTATTATTATTATTATTATTATTAGAGATAAATTTGTACAGATTTATCTTGAAATACATGTAGTACATATACATAACTGGATTTGAGTCTCATTTTAAGACGTGCTACTCTGAGTATTTCGTAAATTATTATTATTCTGTTTTTGGATGTTACTATGTTAACATATTCAGTGGTCATTCAATTTTGGTAATTGGAAGAGGATAAGAAATTGGCCCACCTAAATTCTGGCTCATGGATTTTTTTTTTGGAGGGGGGGGGGGGCGGTGGTAGCGAGAGGCTCAGAATCCTCACTCAGGTCATCTGTTTCAACTTCACCGCGGAGAGCTTTAGCCCGGCTTAGAGTATTTTCATATTAAAGAGACCTTCCCTCCCGCTCATCCCGAACTAGATTGGTTTCGGGCGGTTTTCGTTGTGGAAATTTGTATCTTGAACTTTAAGATATAAAGGTTTGTTATCTCGTTCTTGTCATTTTGTAGTGAAGTACTTGAAGTTATTGTCCCGTTGGTGAATAACCACTGGTTCCATGCAACGTAAAAACACTATACAAACAAGCAAACAATATAGTAATCATAATAAGTGTTACTTTTATGATACTGCTTAAATGATTTATTTGTTAAGTTGTTATGGAGAGATTTTGATCGTTTACTTACCTGACAAGTTTTGTTTATGTTATAGGAGTCTTGGGATTAGGTTCAAACTCTGACCACCCCGTTGGGGGTTCGGTTAGTGCTGTCAGTTTATACTTCACACGGTACACTGTAGGCATTACTCAAGGTTTTTTTGCAGCGTCCCTTCTGCCCCTAGCTGGAACACCTTTCTTTCATTTTACTCTACCTCCGTATATACCCCCTTTCTTCCATCTTACTTTCTACTCTTTCCCATCAACTGCTTTAACATTACTTTCAGTGCTGAATGACCTCATTGGTCCCAGGGCTTGGCTTTTGGCCAAAATTTTGTATTCCAGTTCCAAGCACTGTTCATTATTCACCAATAACTTGAGAACTGACGGAAACGAAACCTTCAGAGTTTGCGAGGTGGTGTTGGTAACCATACGATTCATGTTCTCAAACCTTAGGTTGTGCCGATGTCTTCAAAGTGTCTGGTTCGAACAGACTTGCTTGCTATAGAGAGTTTTCTTAGGCTGCCAATTATATATTTATATGCTCTTAATTTTGTCTCTTAAGTTTTACTCCTGTGCTTACTATACTTTCTTGGCCTTTTTGTCACATGATCTTGGTTTGTGTTTTTCATGCCAGGTTTTCAATTTACAAGTATTTCTGGTATAGCGAAACTTACGCTTTTAGTAAATAAAGTAAACTTATGCATTTAGTGAATAAAGTAAAATATCATTTCAATAACTAAAAATTCAAATGATGTTATTGTTCCTATCACTAAAAACTGCTGCATCGTGATTATGAAAAACCACCGACCTTCGTACTGTAATTTTGGAAGGCTTTAGGCCTAGAGGGTTTTTAAAATTGTGGCCCGGTTGCGTGGGCTTAATCAGCTTTGCTTGCTGTTGTTTCAGAATATAAGTGCAGAGTGTGATACCTGAAAATTCCATAGTAATTGTTGTAAGCCATCGTTTTTTTTAAAATCTCGAAGGAAATGGGATAGATGTATTAGTTACTGCCTAAAGTTCTAAGAGAAAATACACACTCACACACACACACACACACACATATAATATATAATCTGTAAATTTTTTTGGGACATGGCCAAGAGAGACAAGCTTCCATGACTGACTTTGTCTGTAAGCTTAGGTAAATATTAAATTTTATCTTTTTCTCGCACCCAATAAGGCATCTTATTCCTCAGGCATGTACGTTCTTTATTCATAAAATTAGTAATGTACCTATAGGAAAATACGGTTATTTGTATATTTTCGTATGCGTATATTCATAATTTTCTCATCTTTGTTGTTGTTATTATTATTATTATTATTATTATTATTATTATTTTTTTTTTTTTTTTTTTTTTTTTTTGCTCTATCACAGTCCTCCAATTCGACTGGGTGGTATTTATAGTGTGGGGTTTCCGGGTTGCATCCTGCCTCCTTTGGAAGTCCATCACTTTTCTTACTATGTGCGCCGTTTGTAGGATCACACTCTTCTGTTGTTGTTGTTGTTGTTATTATTATTATTATTATTATTATTATTATTATTATTATTATTATTATTCAGAAGATGAACCCTGTTCATATGGAACAAGCCCACTAAAGAGGCCATTAACTTGATATAACGTTCATTAGGAAGTAAGAGAAGGCAAAGGGAAATACAGAAAGATCTCAATTAGTAAAAAGAAAAAAATAGAGAACCTTTAATTTTGACTTGTAATTTTGTTTTTTCGTAAGACATCGCGCCTGCCTATTTTTGTGTTCATTAATATCTGGGGCAAAATTACTGTCTCCCCTTGAAGTCGTTATAAGCGCTTAATGTCAAGGTCTGTCAATCGACTTATTATCAGAGGTCTCTCTCTCTCTCTCTCTCTCTCTCTCTCTCTCTCTCTCTCTCTCTCTCTCTCTCTCTCTCATTTTTTCTGACAAGGAACCTTCGTTAGTTCCCTCGTTTGAATTTCTCTCTCTCTCTCTCTCTCCTTTATTCTCGTAAGTTTTTCTCTGACAAGGAGCCTTCATTAGTTCCCTCGTTTAAACTCTCTCTCTCTCTCCTCTATTTTCTTAATTTTTTCAATCGTTTAAATTTGTCTTATCTTATGTTCTTGTTTGCCGGCATTTGCTTCGAAACTTTCCGTGTTTGTGTGTCAGTGCTTATGTCTGTGTGTTCTTTGTTTTTTATTCTATGCTTCGCACCACTCGGAATGCCTAACAAGTTCTTGCAACTTTTCCCATTTTCTTTTGGAACTCCTTTTCTGAAGTTTCTAGCAGATTATTTTGTAAAAAAAAAAAAAAAATTAAAAAAACACGTCTTCTTGTATTTCCTTTTTTAATTTTGTTTTTATAACGCAAGTCTTATTTTTCTTTGTTATAATCTATATATAAAAGGCAGTTTCTGTCTGTGTTCGTTATCCACGGCCCAGACTGTGAAAGCTAGGGCTATCAGATTTTTGCCGTAGACTCCCCTCCCCCCCTCAGGAAAGTTTTAGTCAAAATCTGACATTCGAGGCTGTTGATAAGGGGGCATTAAACCCTCTTTTTCATACCCTCTATTTTTTTATTTTTTTTTTATTTTTTTTTTTTTTTTTTTTTTACAAATTTCCGAGTCGACAGCAAACTCTTCGGATTGTTCACAACTTCTTTGGCTTGACAGGATCCCAAGTGATCACTTACTCAAAGTGATTGCGTAATCCGCCTTGTAGTTGTCATCACGGACGGCACGCCCCTGTTTATCCCGAGCAATGCCGGGTACAGCAGTTATAGTAGATTCACATCAACCGTGCATTTGATGTCTAGGCCAGTCACTTACGACGCTCTCTCAGGAGAGATGGAACATACATCCTGCCCATGTGAACTCTCAAGAGAGACTGAGAGTTTCCAGCCCTGTCATTGGCTTATCAACGGCCAATCAGGAGCGTCGGAAGGGACTGGCCTAGACGTCAAATGCACGGTTGATGTGAATCTACTAAAGTTGTCTTATATTATGAAAGTTTTCCGTTGTATTAAGTAATGTGGTCTGATAATCACAGTGTTTCTGGAAAATATTACGCTGTTTGCTCATATTGTTATTGTTGCTAATGTAATAATTGTGATTATTATCATGCAGTTTGTTAACATTGGTTTAGCGTGTGTTTATTTAACCAACCATGGTTAGTTCTTTGTCGGTCACTTTTAACAGTAATGGTGGTATCGTTGACGAGCAAGGTTATGGGTTTTTCTGTAGTGCTGAAAGTTATTATTATTGTCATTATTATTATTATTATTATTATTATTATTATGCGTATTAATATTACCTTCAGTATTACATGCTACATAGAGGATCAGCTACCTAGTACATATTATTATTATTATTCATTTATTTATTTATGTATTTATTTATTTATATATTTATTTTTGTTTGTCATTCAGGGAAGGGTTCGAAAGCTTGTATAAAGCGTTTATAAATTATACACGAACTTTAAAAATTTTTATTATTGAGGACCCCTTAGAACATTGTATGTAAAGCTCGTGATAGAGAGTTTTTCCCAACCTGAACAAATAAAAGAGAAAATTGTCATTATTATTATTATTATTATTATTATTATTATTATTATTATTATTATTATTATTATTATTATTATTATTATTATTATATTCAGAAGATGAGCCCTATTCATGTGGAACAAACCCACTGTAGCTACTGACTGGAAATTCAAACTTCCAAAGAATATGGTGTTCATTTGAAAGAAGTCAAACAGGCAGATGATGCTGAGCAAGTCCTTTATTAATAATGAGTACCCTTGGGTGAAAAGAAGCGGAAATTCCTTTTAAAAGGAGTGGTGGATCAGTAACAGCGTCACGAAAAGAAGCAAGACAACGCTTGGTGGACGTTTTTCCGAGGTATGAAAACGACTGTAATAATAATAATAATAATAATAATAAAACAGTCAAGAATTTCTTTAAAGATTCCTCCTTCCGATATTCCAGACTTACTCAACCTTTCGTAAGAGGGTAAGGTCTCGCTACAGAATCCTTCGTTTTGTATTTTCCCTTCTCTTGTTTTCTACGGCTTGGGCTTGAGAAGGCAGTAAGGAAATGGAGGAAAGATGTCAAGGAGAGAGAGAGAGACCCTGTCCCGCCCTATCTTTATTATGTCTACGCTAACATGTTCAATATCTCCCCGCAAAAAAAAAAAAAAAGGAGAGATCCCTGTTCGGCGATGACATTTTGCGTCCAATTACTGAATGATTTTTCCTTCTCTCTTCTCTCTCTCTCTCTCTCTCTCTCTCTCTCTCTCTCTCTCTCTCTCTCTCTCTCCGTTTAAGTGTGTATAGATATACAGATATACACGCATATATATATATATATATATAATATATATATATATATATATATATATATATATTGTAATAGTACAGAAATTCATATATAAATATATGCGTGGACTATATACGTACACTTCACCGTTTCATGATTTCCAGTTAAACTATCTTCCCTGTTTCTAGCGTTTTGTAAATAAAGCGCGTTATTATCGCCAACTTTGGATGATACGGTATCTTCCCCGAGAGATGCTATTTTTAGCCCATGAAAACATAGGGGCCCAAAGGATGATGAAGTTACCATCTCCCGTCCTTCCCATTCCCCCTCTTCCTATCCCCCATCTCCTCCCCCTCTCACCCTCTCCCACCTGCCTTCCCTGTTACCCCTCAGTGGGCCAATGAAGAAAAATGAATTTGGAGCCGACGGGGGATATAGCAAGGGGGGAGGGATGGGGGGGGGGGTTAGCAGTCTGGTTGAAAGATGCGGAAGAGGAAGAGGCAGAGGAGGAGGATTAGGCGAAGGACCAGAAGAGGGAATATATACGAAAAAGAGGAAGTGAATGAACGGTCTGATCGGAAAATGTGAGTGTAGAGGAAGCAGTTTATAAGGATTAATTTGAAAAGTGGGGAGAAGAATGAAGAGATCGAGGAAAGAAGGATAACAGAGAGAGAGAGAGAGAGGAGGTAACTGACTAGAAATGGCAAAGAAGATAAATCATTGTGAGGAGAAGAATGTAAGTGGAAAGGAAGTAGTAAACGAGGATTATTTTGATGAGTGGAGAACTGAATAAAGATAGAAAAGGTGAGAAACGATAACTGACAAGAGATAGGAAAAAGTAAAGAGAATGATAGATCAATGTGAGTGTTGAGGAAACAGCAGTCTATGAGGAGAGTTTTGATAAGTGGAGAAAAGAACAGACTGAGGAAAAAAAGGAAAACTGTGAAAGAGTGAGAAAAAATAGTTAAGAACCGATAACTGACAAGAGGTGGCGAAAGGTAAAAGAAAATGATTAACCAAAAAGAAGTAGGGGGGGTTGCACCATGCATTGCCGGGAGCCTTGAAGAACGACAAACGGTGAAAAAAAAAATAGTTTTGAGATCTTAAGTGAATAAATTGTGGTGTACTGTAGGCATTATTGAGGTTCTTTGCAGGGTCCCCTCGGTCCCTATATAGCTGCAACTTCTTTCATTCCTTTCACTGTACCTCCTTTCTTATTCTTTCTTCCATATGACTTTCCACCTTCTAACAACTGTTCTGTTTCGTAGTTCAACTGCGAGGGTTTCCTCCTGTTACGCCTTTCAAACCTTTATACTCTCAATTTCAGTTTCAACGCGGAATGACCTCATAGGTCCCAAGTGCTTGGTCTATTACCCAATTCATATACATATATATATATAATATATATATATATATAATATATTCTATATATATATATATATAATATGTACGCATTAAGCTACAAATATCCTATAATATCTAATTCGCTTTACCTCGGAATTAATATATTTTCTTATATGTTAACTGAAGGGGAATTTTTAGCCAACGAAATTATTATCAACTAAAAATTCCCCTTCAGTTGATATATATGAAAATATATTAATTCCGAGGTAGATCGAATTTGGATATTAAAGGACATTTGTTGCTTGATACTTATATATGAATCACGGTGATATATAGCTATATATATAGATATATATATATATATATATATATATATATATATATATATGTATTGTATTTATCCTGACCCATGCATTTAAGGCTCGTAAATCAATTGCTTCCGCGATGCCGAAATATCGCGTCCGACAAATGATTGATAACTCCTCCGGCGGCGAGGCGAAATGACTGCGAATGATTCAAAGCCTGAAATGGATGAGAGATGATCCTCTGGGATAAATGCCTGACCTGGATTGGAAGGGAATTTATGAATATTTGTTTTTTCATGTCATTATTTGGAGAAAGATGGATGAGGCCGGTTGGAAGTCCCCTGCACGTGATTCTGGCGGGATGGGATGGTTAAACGTTCAAGATTCTGGGTAAGCTAAGTATTTATTATTTGTATTTTAAAGGATTCTGTTGAGTGTGAACTCTTGGTTAAAGTTTCGGTAATTTGAATACTGATTACAAATGATTTACCTAGTGGGGAGGTAGTGTTGTCGGTGCACCTCACTGGGGGCACTGTAGGCATTGCTCGAGGGTCTTTGCAGCCGTTGGTCCCGTTGCTGAATAACCACTGCGTTCCATGCAACGTAAAAACACCATACAAACAAAACAGACAAAGCAGCTTCCTTTTGGACCCTAGCTGCAACATCTTTCATTCCTTCTGCTGTACCTCAGTTCATATTCTTTTTCTTACATCTGACTTTCCACCCTCTCTAACAATTGTTTCATGGTGCAGGTGCGAGGTTTTCCTCCAGTTACCCTTTCAAACCACCTTACTGTCAATTTCCCTCTCAGCTCTGAATGACCGCGTAGGTCCCATCTCCTTACCTTTGGCCCAAATTGTATATTCTGTTCCATTCTAGTCTACTGATGATTTAACATTTAATTATTTTAGAGAGGGGTGAGATCGGCCGAGTCATTTTCCCCTAGTGTTGGTTAAAGTGATTCAATTTGAAATAAAGTTTGTTGTGTTCTGTTTACTGGAATGTCCAACTCTAGATATTTATGATTCCTAAAATGTGCAATAGACGGATCTAGCTAAAAGTGACCCTTCAGCAATGCTGGTTCAACGGAACGGAATCAGATAATGCCCCTGATTGTTGCGTTCCTGTTACGTTCCATTAATTGGAACGGAAGTAGAGGAAGGGAGAGCCGTTTTGGTCCTAATTAGATTTTGGGGGAAAATGTGGGAATTGGCAGTTTAATCTCGGGAGTTGGGGCGCAAGTGCCAGAATTATTAAAGGGAAATCCCCGATAGTTGTCGGGATAGTTTAAATGGATCCTCCTGCGCGGTCTTGATTGGAGAGGAACTGTGATTGCTTTCAGATGAGATCAGGGAAGCGGTCTTCATGAGGAACGGAAGGAGGCTCGTTTGTGATGGGGAAATATAGAGAAATCTCCTCTATCTTCTGTTTTCCCTTCTAGCCTCCTAGAGATACGTCTAACTATAGCTTGCTTTGCAGTTGAGCCCCCTATCCCCTGGGTGTTGACACCACAAAGGTACACATTCTTCCGGTTTCTCATGAAGTCTCACACCTTTCAAACCTTATTACTGTCAATTTTAGTTTCAGCGCTGGATGACCTCGTAGGTCCCAGTGCTTGGCCTCTGGCTTAAACACTGTATTCCTTTCCGTTTGGAAGGTTCTAAGTATCGACTTTCGACCTTCGAGGTAATGCTACAAGATGTAGGTAGTACTCGCTGTTGGTTTTCTCTAAATCATTGTGATGCATTGCCGTTCACATCAGGCTCCTGAGATGTGTTGTAAGTGTCAGAAATAATTGCTGGTTTTCTCACATTTTCTCACAGGAAAACAATCGAGATTTATTCCCGAGTCAACGCGATTTTGTATTTGATTTTATTGCTTGAAGGTTTAGCAATGTTCGGTGGTTTTCTCACAGCAAAACAAATTATGTTTATCCCTGAATCATTGATGATTTTATACTTTAAATATTTTCCCCTTCGTTCTGTCTGATTTCCATTTATCCCTCAATTGCTTTGTCCGTGTTCATTCTTTTCCTATAAAGGCTCAGACTTATTTCCTAACAGTTTTTTTTTTTCCGCCGTCATGTTCAGGGAAGGATTTTAGTTTTTATTCACTGATTTCGTCTTTTTCCATCACAGACATTTTCATTTTTTCCTTCTAATTATACTACCGCGGTACCCTGTCCTTGCAGAAGATTTTTGTTTCGTGGTTAAAAGTGATGTTTACGACTCAGTGGCGTGGTCGGTATGGTGTTGGCGTACTACCTTGGTGGCCGCGAGTTCGATTCTCGGGCATTCCATTGAGATGCGAAAGATGTGTATCAAGTTCACTCTCGATCTTTTTCGGAAGTCACGTAAAGCCGTTTTTCCTGTTGCTGAATATCCACTGGTACCATGCAACGTAAAAACACTATACAAACAAACAAAAGTTTTACATTTGATTCATTTGCCCAAATCCAATAATCTAAAATTTAATATTTTTCCATATTTTCCCTGACATTTACCATATTATGCCTTAATCCCAGGGGTTGCGATTTTAGTGTTCTGTAAAATTAAACTATTGAGATAGTTTCGTCTGTCCGTCCGCACATTTTCTGCCCGCCCTCCAATCTTAAAAACTACTGAGGCTAGAGGGCTGCAAATTGGTATGTTGATCACCCACCCTCCAATCATCAAACATACCGAATTGCAGCTCTCTAGCCTTTGTAGTTTTTATTTTATTTAAGGTTAAAGTTAGCCGTGATCGTCCGTCTGGCAGCGCCATAGGTACCGACACAGTCCACCACCGGGCCGTGATTGAAAGTTTCGTGTGCCGCGGCTGAGGGTTTCACAGCATCATACGCTGTATAGAAACTAACTTGATTTCGCCGAAGTGACCTCGACGCATTTTTCCTTGTTCTATATAAATGTCAGTGATGAATAAAAAGATGAATCTGATGTTTTGCCAATCAAGTAAACTAACTTATTTTCCCCCCAGACGGATATTGTATTTTTCCGGAATCTGGCTGATTTGAATATTTCAAAGATCACTCAAACTGTTTGACGCTTTGGAACATTTCATTGACAGATAGAATACAAAATTTAGGCGGGTTTTCTGTTTTATTTTTTACCGTCATTTGGGAACCATGAACGGAGCAGATGTACCAATAATGATATATAGAGCCGTGAAATGTCCGTCGCTGGAAAGCCTAGTTAGATTATGGAGAGAGAGAGAGAGAGAGGAAATTGGATGGTATATATTCTGCCAGCTCCTGAAGTCTGCGTCAGGAGATTGTTCATCTTCTCCACATTTGCTGAATTTGGCGATTGGGGTCCAGATGACGTGAATTGGGAGATGGGAGGGGAATGAGGATGGGGAGGGGGCGTGTCGGAGGGTGATTGGGGGCCTTCTGTGAGGAGGAGGAGGAACGGGAGAGAATGAGGGTCTTTTGTTTGTGGGAGTGGGGAGAGAGGAGGGCCAAGTGGGATCCTTTGTGGGATGTGGGCGAAAATAGAAGACAAATAGGGCACGGAAATGGCATTTTCAGTATAAGACTGGACACTTTGAGGGACGTGAAAGGCTTTGTGTTATGCGAAAGAACTTTTTTTTTTTTTCCCTCTCTCACTCTCTCTCTTTCTGTCCTTGAAGGACACGAAGCGAGACTGAAAGGCGCGTTCCCTCACAATCCAGTGTGCCTCTTGCAGTGAATTCGGTACCCGGTTATTAGGCGATTGTTGTGGGTCGCTGCTTTGGTGAGAAAGAGAGAGAGAGAAAGGATGGGAAAGAAAGCAATAGGCGAGTGTTCATTGTTCCCTCTAATATGTAGACCATCAAAATAAGAGGACCTCAACGATGTAATCATTACCCCACGGCGTGAAACGGCTCTTGAAATATTCATAAGATCGTGTATTATGCATGTATAATATATATATATATATATATATATATATATATATATATATATATATATATCATTATATATATTATCTATATCTTTTAAAAGGAGGCCATGAAAACATTCTCAAAATATTCACAAGATACATACGTACATTATATATATATATATATATATATATATATATATATATATATATTTATAATAGGAGCCATAAAAACTCCAAAATGTAGAAAGTTGATGCTATATATCGGAGAACAACTGCCTCCTTCTCCATGCAGGTAATGAATGAGAATAGCAGTTACAGAAGAGCGGCATGTATACCAAGAGATCCAGAGGTTAGCCGTTATGTCACTCTGGTTGACAATTTCTCCATAATCTTAACCGCTGGATGGAGGAAGATTTTATGTTTAATATATGAGTCCCAAGCTCCTTTTGAGGGGTCTATTGAATTTCTTTGTTTAATCAAAGCTGATTCTAACTTCTGGGTTGTGAACTGACAGTAGAAATAAAATCTTTCTCCAACTAGTGATTGATTAAACAAAGAAATTCAATGGACACCTCGAAGGGGCTTGGGACTCAGATATTATAGATAAATTCTTCCTCCGTCCAGCAGTTAAGATTATGGAGAAATTGTCAACTAGAGTGACGTAACGGCCTACCTCTGGATCTCTTGGTATAAATACTGGTTTTCTGTAACTCTTATTCTCATTCATTACCTGCCTGTAGAGGAACAGTTGTTCTATGTAATATAGTGTCAACTTTCTACATTTTGGCACATTTATGGGCTCCTTGTATTAGATGGAGATTCGTTCTTGCAGAAAATATGCCATAGTCATAAATGATATATACACACCTAGTTACTTTGTGTATGTGTGTGTTTGAGAGAGAGAGAGAGAACTTTTAGTCCATATGTAAGTCTTTACGTCCAAAGGTAAGAGAGAGAGAGAGAGAAGGAGCAAGGGATGTGAGAGAGCTTCTAGTACATACGCCAGTCTCTACGTCTAAGGAAGGAGAGAGAGATTCTAGATCCATATGCCAGTTTTTAAACGTCCCTAAAGGCAAGAGAGAGAGAGAGAGCTTCTATTTCATACGCCAGTCTTTACGTCTAAAGGAGAGAGAGGGAGAGATTCTAGTCCATATGCCAGTCTTTATTTCCAAAGGCAAGAGGAGAGAAGAGAAGGAGCCAGGGAGGATGAAGATCTTCCTAGTACATACCCATCTATACGTCTATAAGGAAGAAGAGAGAGAGAGATTCTAGTCCAATGCCAGTATTTAAGTACCCAAGGCAAGAGAGAGAGAGAGAGCTTCTAGTCCATATGCCAGTCTTTATTTCCAAAGGTAAGAGAGAGAGAGAGAGAGAAGGAGCAACGGATACGAAGAGAGAGAGAGAGAGAAAAGCTTCTAGTCCATACGCCAGTCTTTACGTCCAAAGGTGAGAGAGAGAGAGAGAGAGGAGAATCTAGTTGAATGGTCGGTCGCCTGTCCGGTTCATTTGAATCAATTTCACTCCTCATGGGCAGGAAGGAGCCGGGTCATAAAATTTCGTATGTGCAACCTTCGGCGTTTTCGATTCTCTCTCGTATATGTGTGTTCGTGTGTATGTGGAGGATGCGGAACGTTCTCCTCTCTTTACCGCAAGGAGGGTGTTTCTGGACGATTATTTTCTTTGTTATCAAGGATATGAGAAAATTAATATATATATATATATATATATATATATATATATATATATATATTATATTATATATATAATATAATATATAAAATTTCTTGCAAAGATATTCGTTAACATTACTGATTATAATTATTATACACACATAGGCACACACACACACACACACACACATATATCTATCTATCTATATATATAATATATATATTATTATATATATATATAGATAGATATATGTGTGTGTGTTTGTCTGTGTACGTATGTATAATTATCACAGTACTGTTTAACGAATATCTTTGCAAGAATTTGATATAATTAAATCATACCGTTATTTAGTTTACCGTCTTTTAAAGTAAGCATGCTCTCGTGTTATTATATATATATATATATATCATATATATATTATATTATATATATGATATATATTATATATATATATATTATATATATATATATATATATATATATATATAATAATAATTATATATATCAGTTAGTGTTCATGAGTGATGCTGGGCATTTCTTTTATTTTTCTTCGAATATTGGCCAAGCTGTTTTGTATTAAAAGAAATGTCATAGCATTCTCTTGAAGTCTCAGAAACACTTGTAACACTTGGCAACATTCCACGAGAGCGTTTATCGTGACGGAATTACAACAGTTGCAAATGTTAATGGGAATTGGGTCGTTCGCATTAACAGCTTGTGTCGGAAGTTACAAGGTTATGATGTCTGAAAGACTTTAGTCCATCCGAGGAGACATCGTGTGCTCATTTATCTGTAAGAGCAGGTTTTGCTGTGCTTCACAGTGTCCTAATGATTTTGTCTAGCTTTCTTTTAAACTCTTCCACACTGTTGTTGTTTACAACGTCTGTTGGCAGTTTATTTCGAACGCTAAATTAACATAAAGTTTTGCATGTATGTGAACAAATAAAGGTGGGGTAGAGGTTAACAAATGAATAAAGATAGATGAATAAATGAAGGTTAATTGACATATATAAGATTAAAATACCGGAAATAAATTGAGCGTTAGAAATCAGGAAAACGAATCGGCAAAGGATTCTTTGAAGGGAAGCTGCAGCCAAAAGTAAACTGATGAACATAACATGTGGATGAAAAAAAGCCGGAGTGACTATAACACTTTAAAGATTTCTTTTAATATAAAGATTTATAACCTAAAATATCAGCCATTGTCAAGTATATATCCAGAATATTCAAGTACCTTGAATATTTTGTTGAAAAGATTCGCCTCATAAAGAGCCTTATGCTTTTTTTTTTTTTTTTTTTTTTTTTTTTTTTTTTTTTTTTTTTTTTTTTTTTTTTTTTTTTTTTTTGTAGGGAGATAGAAGTGTATAGTTGAACATTGCTGTTAATATCTGACTTTTTATTTTCATTTTCCCGTAGGTGGGTAGTGCCGTCAATGCACCTCATGCGATGCACCGTAGGCATTACTTTGCAGTGTCCCCTCGACCCCTAGCTGCAACCCCTTTCATTCCTTTTACTGTACCTTCGTTCATATTCTCTTTCTTCCATCTGACTTTCCACCCTTTCTTAACAAATTTTTCATAGTGCAATTGCGAGGTTTTTCTCCTGTTACGCCTTTCAAACCTTTTTGCTTGTATGGTGTTTTTACGTTGTTTGAACCAGTGGTTATTCAGCAACGGGACCAACGGCTTTACTTGACTTCCGAACCACGTTGAGAGTGAACTTCTATCACCAGAAATACACATCTCTCACTCATCAATGGAATGGGCGAGAATCGAACTCGCGACTACCGAGGTGGGACGCCAACACCATACCAACCACGCCACTGAGGCGCTCCCAAACCTTTTTACTGTCAGTTTCAGTTTTGAATGACCTTAGTAGGTCTCAGCGCTTGTCCTCTGGCCTAAATTCTGCATTCTATTCTTCTTTATTTACATTTCATCCAGTTTGTTTTTACTAAATAGTAACCTTTGAAAAGGAGTTGTATTTCAGCATTATGCGTGTTTGTGGGTGACGGTTTTGAACGATAGGAGAAAAACATATTGAATTGCTCGTCTATTTAAGGTTTAGTTGGTGAGTTGCGCTGTCCTCTCTCTCTCTCTCTCTCTCTCTCTCTCTCTCTCTCTCTCTCTCTCTCTCTCTCTCTCTCATCCTGAGATTTAGGACCTGCTTAAATCTGGGTGTTTTGATGTCACGAGTATGGTGTACCCAGATGGACAGCGTCAAAACGGAACATAAATCTTTTCCCAGTTTTTCAACCTATTTCAGTTCAGGCTTCTCCATGAAGTTTCGTTCCTTTGCGTTGGTTGTATTTTTGTTGTTTGTTTATTTGTTTGACTAATGTCTTATTTTATATTGATCAACTGGTGTTTTAGTAGTTTTAGTAATCATAAATCAGTCAGATTGTTTTGCTGTTGCCTAGAGTCACTGGTTTGCCTTAAGCTTATTTTCTCCTTAACTGATACGGTTTTTTTTTCTGGCTCAACTGATGGATATAAATTATTTATAAGTATTTTTTATATTATTTACATATACGCAAGTGTATATATATTATATGTGTATGCATGTATATATAATATATATATGTATACACACACACACACACACACATATATATATATATATATATATATATATATATATATATTGCGTTTGCTATAGTCACAAACAAAATTTATAGCTTATATCTCAAACCATCTCCAGTGTTATCACTCTTTTCTCTCTTTTTATATCTCTCTTGAGCGAAAAGGTAGAACAGGTATTATTCCAGGAGGGGAAGTTGAATGTAAGTAGTTTTCCAGTGGTGGGTGTTCAGGATCAGGAGATGTGATCCGGTGGAACTGTGAAATCGAAACACTTTCCGATGGATTCCCGTTTGGGATATAAAAATTCTCCTGGTAGTACTGGATCTTTCCTAGATAGTGACCCCTAAGGGTTTTAACCTTATATGTATCCACCTATGCGACGTGTTTAGCACAAGCCCGTTTGGGGTTACCGTCAAACGTAAACAAAAGACTGTAAATATCATAAAGATTATGACCCCCAGAATATAAGTCCTAGATAACAACCCTCGTAAACCCTTATTCTAGACCAAGTGGCACAAATAACATATTTTATAATGACAATCAAAACGCCCCCTACAATGTTATGTATATACATATATATGCTACGTATTAATATATATATTATATATATATATATATATATATATTATATACATACATATATATATATATATATATATATATATATATATATATATATATATATATTATATATTTATTTATTATACACACGCATACATACATACGTACGCACGAACGTACACATGCCTCGCTCTATCCTGTTAACTAGGAAGAGGGGTGAAAGAGGTCACTGTCCAGGAAAAATACACAGTACTTAACTGGAGAACTGGAGAGTGATCTATATTCCACAGCAACATGTGAGTATCATAGGGAAATGCAACGCCTTTCATTCCCTTTACTGTATTTCCTTTCCTATTCTCTTTCCACCGACTCTAACAATTGTTTCTTAGTGCAAATGCGAGGTTTTCCTTCTGTTGTACCTTTCAAACTTTTCAACGCTCAATTTCCCTTTCAGGGCAGAATGGCCTCATAAGTCCCAGCGGTTGGCCTTTGGCCTAAATTATTTGGCTATACCCTAATTCCATCTTTTGAGAGAACTTCCAAGTTACCTTGACAACAAGTCGACCTGGTGACTCTCTCTCTCTCTCTCTCTCTCTCTCTCTCTCTCTCTCACACGCGAGTGAACAGAGAACCTCCTAACAGCTTCGTTGGCGGAGGTGTGGGGAAACTGCACTTTCATTTTGTCTTTCCTGAAGATCTTGCCCGGATTCCCTCTATCAGCCTGTCTCTTGTATGCCCAAATATTTATGAAGCTGTTAAAGCAAAGAGTATCATGAGATTTACTAGCCGTCATTCCTAGCTTTGGACTGTTGCTCTCAGAGTATATACGTCTCTCGTACGTGGAATTGTCGTCGTCGTCGTCGACTTTTTAAGAGTGTAGTTAAAAAAAAAAGAAAAAAAATTCGCTGCAGCAATTTAACGGAGGAATATAAATCTTCATCATAGTGCTGGCGACACTTCTCTCTTGTCCTTGTATACTCTTTCAGCGGACTCGGCAAACGTTGGTTGTATTTTAATTTTTATTTTTTTTTTTTTTTTTTTTTTTTTGCTGAATGTTTAAGGGGCGTTTTGACAGCTGTTATAAAGTATGCTGTTTGTGTTTCTTGGTAAAGCATGTGGCTGATAAGTCAGTAAACAAATTTCTGGATAAACACGTCGAATATTATATGTATATATATATATCTATATATATATATATATATATATATATATATATATATATATATATATATATATATACAACATCGATTTTCGGATAATGTATGAATGAGGCAGTGACCATTGACTGTGCATTGTTTTATTTTAGAATCCTTCCTCCTAAGGGGTATACTACTTAATATTATATATATATATATATATATATATAATATATATATATATATATATATATATATATTTGTTATTCTAGACTAAGTGGCACAAATAACATATTTTATAATGACAATCAAAACGCTGTCTAAGCAGTCACCAAATGAAAAACTACAATTTTATGTATTTACATATATAATACACACGCATACATACATACGTACGTACGAACGTACACACGCCTCGCTCTATCCTGTTAACCAGGAAGAGGGGTGAAATAGGTCTTGGGAGAGCCAGGAAGGAAAAGTGGCAGTCTAACTTTAAGGGTAAACAAGAAGACTAGGATGTGTCCTTGCCCTGTGATTGCTTCTGGGCGACTCTCTCTCTCTCTCTCTCTCTCTCTCTCTTTCTGCTCAAGTGTTCGAGTTCGAACGCTCTTGTCACAAACGAGGTACCTACATATGCTTTCGTTCATGAGTGGTATGGTTAGAGAGAGAGAGAGAGAGAGTGGTCCGTGCTCCTTTGAAAATGTTAGCATTCGTCATCATAATTAAGAAAACAGATAATGTCATTCTCACTATATCATGTTAAAACCATTCATGGGACACTCTCTCTTTCTCTCTCCCCCTCTCTATCTCTCTCAGTTTTGATTGTATGCTTTAAAGATAAAATACAGTTAATAATTATATCGAAGAAGTAAGCTCTCTCTCTCTCTCTCTCTCTCTCTCTCTCTCTCTCTCTCTCTCTCTCTCGTCTCTCTCTCTCTCTGTGTGTGTGTGGAAGTTTAGAATGTATAATTTAAAGAAAAAATACTTTTAACAATTACATCGAAGAACTAAGCTCTCTCTCTCTCTCTCTCTCTCTCTCTCTCTCTCTCTCTCTCTCTCTCTCTCTCTCTCTCTCTCTCTCTCTCTCAGTTTTTATTGTATAATTTAAAGATAAAGTACAGTTGACAGTTACAAACTTTCTCTCTCTCTCTCTCTCTCTCTCTCTCTCTCTCTGCGTGGAAGTTTGGATTGTATAATTTAAAGATAAAAACACAGTTAACAATTACATCGAAGAACTAAACTCTCTCTCTCTCTCTCTCTCTCTCTCTCTCGAAGCTTTTATTGTATAATTTAAAGATAAAATACAGTTAATAGTTACACTGAAGAACTGAATCTCTCTTTCTCCAGAAGTTTTCATTGTTTAATTTAAAGATAAATTACAGTTAACAATTACGTCGAAGAACTAAACTCTCTCTCTCTCTCTCTCTCTCTCTCTCTCGAAGCTTTGATTGCATAATTTAAAGATAAAACACAGTTAACAATTACATCGAAGAACTAAACTCACTCTCTCTCTCTCAGAGTCATCTCTTTAATCACTAAATTCTCTCTCTCTCGAGAGAGAGAGAGAGAGAAGAGAGAGTCATCTCTTTAATCAACTCGAAGGTAAATCTTCTTCATTATACCTCGTCGCTTTCCAAGGCTCCTGAGGAGCGTACTAGAGCGTGCCTCTGACTTTTATCTTCTCTTTTCCTTTTAGACTGCGTTTATTTTCAAGAGGCCGAGAGTTGATGGGGAGGGACTGAAGAGAATGTGTGGTGACGTGTGGATTAGGGAGAGAGAGAGAGAGAGAGAGAGAGAGAGAGAGAGAGAGAGAGAGAGAGAGAGAGAGAGAGAGAGAGGCAGGCAGGCAGGCAATGTTGACGCGAAGAACGTCTGGGTGCAGGAGGGAGGTCATTTAATTTCATTTTTCATTTTACCTGCAGAAGAGTTATGTTTACATTTAGCTCTCAGGCTTATTTTTAGTTTTTTTTATATATATATAATTTTTCCTTTGATATGTTCCGGTTTTAGAGGCTGTGTACTGTGATATCAGTGGAATTGCGTGCTTTTAATTAGCGTTCTAATTTTATGCACAGTTTATCTTTTAATTTCTTATGCAAGGAAATTTTATGTATAGTTTATCTTTTAAATTTCGTATGCAAGGGTTGTATTACTGGTTTAAGGTTTGGGATTTTAGTTTTCTATATATTTTCTTATGTTGTCATTGGAGAAAGCAGGCAATTACATACTTCGTTATTTTTCCTTATAGACTACAGAGATTTTATGTAGGAATTTTAGAGAATAGAAATGACGTCCCATTCCGTATCTGGTGAGACATTGGACGTGATATTAACCTTTTTAATGGAGATAGAAAGGTTAAAATCATGTCCACTGTTTCACTTGATACGGAATAGATTATCAACTCTCCTCTTGCATTTGACAGGAAATCTGTAATTTCCATGGAAAAATTACAGTCCTACAAATTAACTGCTTTCTCAAAAATTTCTGTAATTTCTGCTGAAAAGTTACTGCTTTCTCAATTTCTGTAATTTCCATGGACAAATTACAAAGCGCTGTAAACTAAATGCTTTCTCAATTGCTGTGATTGCCATGGAAAAATGAGTAAACTGACAAATCTCATTTTTAGATTTTATTTTTTATTTTCAATATTATTATTATTATTATTATTATTATTATTATTATTATTATTATTATATTATTATTATTATTATTATTATTATTATTATTATTATTTACTCTCTGCAAGTATAATAGAAGAAAATATTAAGAAAACTGAAAGTTCAAACCTTAGATTTAATGCCCCTAATGCACTGGAAAATAACGATGACCAAGCATAGTTATCATTGTTGGAATACTTATTAAAGTAATAATACTAGTAGCTGTAACTTTAAAACCAAATTACCAGAGTTTAGCTATGGTATCAGCTATTTTGTCTCAGGGAAGTGATCTTAACAGAATAACGAGAGTTTAGCTGTGGTACCCCAGTAGGGGAGTGGTGCACTGTAGGCATTACTTAAGTTTTCTTTGCAGCGCATAGTGGGCCAGGAGGTGGACAAAAACCAAAAGAATTATTGTTTAGTTTTATCAAAATTATATTATTAAAAAACATAAGTTAGAATAGTTTTTAGAAAGAGAACAGTATATTATATTATTATCTAAGGAGTATGCTAGTGATTAGTCTATATCAGAATTGTGTGCATGTAGTATTTGTGATATTAAGTCTGTGTTTCATAAGTTTATAAGAGAGTTTCAACAAGTTTAGTACTTGTTATTTCTGTGACTAAACATTTCAAATATTGTGCATAACATGCAATTAATCCTGTTATATATATATATATATATATAATATATATATATATATATATATATATATATATATACATATACAAAAGTACTAAGAATATTTTTTTTTAAACAAAAACAAGTATGCAAAGGAAATTTTTTTCGCTTGCATTTTGCTTCGCTATCTCTGGATGGATTTTATTGTACTAGAACTTGTGTAGAAAGTGAAAATATTTGTTTTCTTTGCACCAATTTGCACTTCGAGCTTTTGTGGGCATTAATAACTGAAGCACTACCTCTTCTATCATGGCGCCATTCAACCGGGGAGTCTGAGCAACCAAACGGCATTAGGTGAC
The DNA here is from genome assembly GCF_015104395.2 of Macrobrachium nipponense. Taxonomy (NCBI): domain Eukaryota; kingdom Metazoa; phylum Arthropoda; class Malacostraca; order Decapoda; family Palaemonidae; genus Macrobrachium; species Macrobrachium nipponense. The sequence goes on along the minus strand of NC_087211.1, from coordinate 46,260,955 downwards.
CAGAGCTGCCAACGAGTAGGTACTTCATCATCTTATGCTGCATGGTGTTTTCAAAGGGTTTGTGGCAAATCCCAGCCTAAAAAGTTTGAGGGGGTTGGGTTGCTAGTAGTTTTGTATTTTAAGGTTGTTCAAAGGATTAGCTTGGTTTAGGACAGGAAAATATCTAGAATCTGTAAATTAGGAAAGTCATGGAGCCATTGCATAAGGAAATCATTACTGTTTATAATTTGCAACAGAGATCATCAGTGGGTCAATGGCAAATCACTTAAAAGCCAACTGTGATTCTGAGATCGATCCCAGCTGGTTCCATTGAAGAGTTAGAGAAGTGTTTTTCAGGTGCTGGAAATTCACTTCTCGTTACTCATCCATAAATGAAATTCTCAAATGAAACAAAGTGAAACTATAAGAATGCTACATCTAATGATGGGAATACTGCTCGCAGGTTTTTCAAGAATGCAGAAATTGCATTCGAAATCACTGGCCTTGATCAATCCTCTGTTATTAACTTTATTTGATTTTACCAACAATGTCATCTGGTCTTGATATCGATGCAGATAAATTTGAAAGGTTTTGCTTGGACACGGCCAAATATTATGTAAAAAAATATAACTGGTTTACATGCCCCAAAGCTTGCATGGGTTGTTAATTCATGGTGCCTCAGTGATATGCAACTGCAATCTACCAATTGGCATATATGAGGAGGCACAAGAAGCAAATGATAAAGAATTCAAGAAGTTCAAGGAATCTTTCACAACGAAAACATCACGAATAAAGACAAATGAAGATTTAACGATAAGATTACTTTGTCCCTTGGTAAGTTCTTTCAGAAAAGTAGACAGACCTGTAAAAACTCAACTAACTGAAGAAAGCAAAAATTTTATCGTCCAAAATACCCTTTGATTTGTATCATGTAGTCTTAATATGAGTTAAAGTTCCTTGGTATTTAAGATTTTTTTAATGGATTAAATGCTTTTATTTCTGTATTCATATGACTGTGGTATAATAGTATAACCAAAATGTTATTCTTTACATTCATTAAATAAATTATATTGTAAAATCTTCAAAGACAGCATTAGATAGAAATAATCTTATTTTTTAAAAATTTTATTCTTATCTTTTCTGCATTGAATAAGGGTATCAAATATAAAGGTTATATAGTTCTATATTTTACCAAATACACAAAAAATGGGTAAACGTATCCCTCATATTATTACATATGCTTATAAATACAATACTCTAAACGTTTGTAATAGAAAATGATAAATAATACTTGGATGTGAAAGCCAAAAATAATTTTGCCCAAAAAATTACTGTTCTGGACCATTGTGCAGTGTCCCCGCGAGCCCCTAGCTGCAAGCCCTTTCATTCCTTTTACTGTACTTCCGTTTATATGTCTTTCTTCCATCTGGCTTCCACCCTCTCGTAATAGTTGTTTCATAGTGCAACGTCGAGGTTTTCCTCCTGTTACGCCTTTCAAACTTTTGTACCGTCATTTTCCGCTTCAGTGTTGAATGTGACCCCGTAAGTCTATATTCCATCCTGTTCTGTTGGTGTTTTGGGTGTCTATGAGATGACGTCTTTATAGTACCGACAAACGTTCGAAAGACAGTCCAATGTATGGACATCAATTGTGGAGATTCAGTTTATGCAATTTAGTGTTATATATATATATATATATATATATATATATATATATATATATATATATATATATATATATATATATATATATATATGTGTGTGTGTGTGTGTGTGTGTGTGCGTGTGTGTGTGTGTTTTGATTCGGCAGTACATACATTAACATTGGGATGATAGAATTATATATATATATATATATATATATATATATATATATATATATATATATATATATATATTATGTGTTGTAGAACCTCTTTATAGTTTACTGCACACTCTACTTTTAGAGAATTATTGGCAATAAAAGTAGTTAACTGTGGAACATGGTTGTGAGTGAACCTTATTTTGTATTACATAATATTCTTGTAGAACATAAGGATTTGGTTTTCTCCTCTCTTCCCCAGGAGAGAGAGAGAGAGAGAGAGTAGAGAGAGAGAGAGAGAGAGAGAGAGAGAGAGAGAGAGGTCGCTTTTGATGTTCGCTTTGCACAAGTCTGATGCGTTCTTCAAGGGAATCTGATAAAAGGAGCACTTCTGCTTGATTCTCTCTTCTTCTTCTTCTTACCATCTCAGTCCTTGCATCTGGAATATGGTAACTTCTTTTACTTAGTCTTTTGTCATTTAACGAGTTTTATATTTTGTAATATTTGTTTATCATCACTTACTTAGAGAGCAAGCCTACAAACTACTTAGTTGTTGTTGTTGTTGTTCTTGTTTTGGGGGGCTGAGGAAGGTCTGGAAAAGCCTAGAAAGGTCTGAAAAAGGTGTTTCGCGTTGAGTTAAAGATACACGAATTTTAGAACAGGATATTTATGATTTATATATTAGAATGAAAATGCGAAAAATAAATATTGTGCATGTTAAACAGTACAGAAAAATGAATTTTTGATCAAATAAAACGTATTTATTTGAATTTTCGTTGGTGAAACAAAGCTATTTGTCCGTTGATTTTAGCACATTTTAAATTATGTTAAAACTTAGGAATATAATGTGGTACAACTTATGCATGAGGGGAAAATCTTGCACTCGTCCCGAGTAAGCTGTAGGTCGGATAATGCTTTGTTTGATTTAAAAACAACATCTGTTATTGATAAATTTAATTTCTTTAACGCTATCCCTGTAAGTATTTCAAGAAACGAAATGAGATATATACACTGGTAATAGTCTCTCTCTCTCTCTCTCTCTCTCTCTCTCTCTCTCTCTCTCTCTCTCAGTATTCATTCATTAATTTGCAGGCTGATTGAAATCTCCCCAGCATCCATACCATCTGGTTTGGAATTGGCATGAATTATCTCTCAGTCGTAACTAGGCAGCGGTTATTGGATTCATTTGACTCGAACGGAAATGGCTTACCTCTTATCTTAGATGCCAATCCTCTTATTAGAATGGGATGGTGTGTATACACACACACACACACACACACACACACACACACACATATATATATATATATATATATATATATATATATATATTTAAAATATGCAAACATCTCCATAAAATTTAAATCATATTCGAAAGCTCTTCTCTTTTCTTATCAGACTTGGAAAAAATTATAATATACACGTATATGTGTGTGTGTGTGTAAATTCCCTGTGGTATGATCAGTAGCATCCGGACTTCACAAGGTATAGGACCCATGTTTGAATCTTGCAGAGGATGGTCAGAGGGAACCTCTGTTACTGTATCATTACTTCCCCGCTGACCTAAGCAGTAGATTATTTATTTGGTAGTTAGGTAATTGTCGTGGGTAGCTGGTCTCGGGAGGAAAGCGACCCCGAGTTATTTTTCACTCTTGGCTCCAGAAGGTGCTACACTTGCAGTGTTCAGGATGTCTCCCAGATCAAGTCGCCGGCCATTTGCCTCTCTGTATAGTAATTGTGACTCACCACACTGGATTAAGTTCCAGGTACATAGTTCACTGATCAGATCACCAGAGCCACAATTAGATTTACCAGAGAATGCCCGAAGTTCTCAGAATTTCATATCATCAGATCCCAGTTAAATATATAGTAGGGTATGTGCCATGATATTGAGACTACTGTGTGTGTATATATATATATATCTATATATATTATATATATATATATATATATATATATATATATATATAGATATGTGTGTGTGTGTGTGTGTGTGTCTACGTATGCCCGTATATATATATATATATATATAGATATATATATATATATATATATATAATATACATATATGTATGTATGTATATTGGGGGTTTTAATAACTGGATCTCTTCTTTCTGTATTTCCAATTGCCATTTGTTACTTTTTATGTAATGAACACCATATTCTCTGGAAGTTTGAATTTCGAGTCAGCTGCCCCTTTGGGCCTATTCCATAAGAATAGGGTTCATTTTCTGAATAATGATAATATTTACGCACATACTCTGCAAAGCATACACATTTTCAATTTAATGTTTTCTCCAATTTGAATTTGAAGCATTCTAGGGCTCCCTTAAGGAATGATCTAGTTCATGATATTATAAGAGTTCTTCAGATTTCAAAAATTTATCATTTTTAATGTTATAATTAGCGTTATATTTGCACTTTCTTTGGAAGCTGTAATCTTTAGAAGCCCTCGAGTTCTAGGACTTTGAGGAGTAATGGCGCTGTATTCTATCGGAAATTGGTGCTCGTGTCACTTTATTGTATTACTTCCGGCACTTTTGGCTCCACTGTTTTAAAAGATTCATTATCCAATAGACCCCCCTCGCAATGTTGACTGCGAAATAGAATGTTTTTAGTCGCAATTGTCAAAAAGGAAATTTCGAAAGCAAGTTACAATTGTCAAAGGGGATTTTCAAAAGCTAGTTACAATTGTCAAAGGGATTTTCGAAAGCTAGTTACAATTGTCAAGGGATTTTCGAAAGCTAGTTACAATTGTCAAAGGGATTTTCAAAAGCACGATACAATTGTCAGAGGGGATTTTCAAAAGCTAGGTTATAATTAGGTGATTGATGAGAGCAAGGTATAACTGTCAAGGAGATTTTCGAAAGCGAATGTTAAGTGAAATCTCCGTATTTTCTAAGGGGAATATGT
>NC_087211.1:46248762-46251262 GCF_015104395.2 Macrobrachium nipponense | reverse complement strand
TGTAGAACTTTGGATTATATAGAAAATTTACCGAATTTTCTTGAAGAATATATACATATACATACATACAGGTTCACATTTTGTCATCTGGTATGGGAGGAAAAGGATTTTTCGCTCACTCGAGGAATAAGCCTACAAACAACTTTATGTTTTTGGTGGCGTGGTAGGAAAGGTCTATGGAAGAACCCAAAAAGGTCTGAAAATGGTGTTTTGCTCCGAGTTAAAGATACAGGACTTTAGGATAGGATATTTATGATTTATTTATTAGAATGGAATGAGAAGAATAAATAATGTGCATGTTAAACAGTACAGAAAAATTATTTCTAGTAAAATAGTAAAATATATGGTATTTATTTTAATATCGGTTGATGAAACTTCTCTATTTGACCGTAGATTTTAGCTTATTTTAATTTACGTTAAAAGTTAAGAATATAATGTTTACAATTTATGCATTAAGGGAAAACCTTGCACGTGTTCTGAGTAAGCTGGAGGTCGGATCACGCCTTGCTCTTTTTTTCCTCTCAGCTTTGTATGCAAATAGTTGTTTGTTTGAGCAAGATCCGTGATGGCGTAAGACCACCTTCAAGTCTAACAACTACAAAATATTTATGTAAGTTTTCCAAATATTTTTTTCTGTTATTTGGAACGTTTAGAAGGTGTGATAGGTTTGTCAGTTATTATTATTATTATTATTATTATTATTATTATTATTATTATAAGAAGATGAATCCTATTCACATGGAACAAACCCACAGTGACCATTGACTTATAATTCAAACTTCCAAACAATATGATGCTCACTAGGAAGTAAGAGAAGGGTCTTATGTTCTCAGATTTTTTTTAGGCCTCATTGTCTCAGATTTGTTAGGAATCGATGTCCCAGGTTCGTTAGGAATCATTATGCGTCATTATCATAAATATCTAATGAATCTTTGTTTGTACAATGCGGATTGCTTTTGGATCTTAAAAGCAGATTCCTGAGAAAGGAAAAGACCTCTTATCAGTCATCAGTTAAGTGCCTTTAACCAAACGTCCAATTCTGTTTTTAACCTGAAGAAAATAAATAAAATGGAACTAATTCAAAATGCGTTTTAGGGACGAGGTTGCTGGTCCCATGCTCTGTGAAATGGAACGTAACCAGGGGGAGATTATGTCGCGTCAGCGTCTGACATTTTCATATGCCCACCCATCCAAGTACTGACCAGACCTAGCTTGCTGAACTTGGATGTTCAGATGTGTGTTTGTGTATGTTTGCGGGATTTTGTGTGAGTCTTTGTGTGTTTGCACCCTCGCATTTTTACTTTTTTGTAGAAGAAAACTATTGTGACAGCTTTGTCTGTCCGTCCGCACTTTTTCTGTCCGCCCTCTGATCTTAACAACTTCTGAGTCTTAACAACTACTGAGGCTAGAGGGCTGCAGATTTGTATGTTGATCATCCACCCTCCAATCGTCAAACATACCAGATTGCAGCCCTCTAGCCTCAGTAGTTTTTATTTGATTTAAGGTTAAATTTAGGCCATAATCGTGCTTCTGGCAATGATATAGGATAGGCTATTACCAGGCCGTGGATGAAAGCTTCATGGGCCACGGCTCATGAACATACATTTATTTATTTACTTATTTATTATTATTATTATTATTATTATTATTATTATTATTATTATTATTATTATTATTATTATTCATCATTTTGGAAGGAGAACCTCTTGCAAACAAGTCCTTATTGAAAGATATTGCTGCATCAGCTGCATTTAACTTGTGAATAGTCTTCTCTATTTTTCTAATAAATAATATCGGCGCTATACTCGCCAGTTGTAATAGTAGAGAGAAAGCAATTATTAAAAACTAGAGAGAAGACTACAAGTTAAATGCAGCTGATGCAAGCAATATCTTTCAATAAAACTTATTATTATTATTATTATTTTTTTTTTTTTTTTTTTTTTTTTGCTCTATCACAGTCCTCCAATAATTCGACTGGGTGGTATTTATTATTATATTATTATTATTATTATTATTATTATTATTATTATTAAATTATTATTATTATTATTATTATTATGATTATTTTGCACGCTGTCATATTGGAAATCTTAAATTGGATAACATTCAGCGATCATCAATTTGAACCTTCATTAACTGCCTGCGGTTAATGCAACACTCGCTGTGAGATCATTGACTTTTTTGGAATGAAAATTGCACCAGAATGTTGCTGTTGATTAAGTGAAATGGCTGTGCCATTCATTATGTTAATGAATGAGAAAACCTTGATTAGCTCTTTTTTTTTTCATTAGAATTTTAATTGCGATGATTCTTCAAGCTCAGGGTTTGTTTTTAGGTTTCTTGGTTTGCCAGAGTGCGGAGGTCCATACCAAGCCTCTGGTTTTATTTTCCACTTGAACACTTTCTGGCCGCCGTGGGGTGATGGTTCGTGCTGGCATAACCTAGTTGATCTACGCTCAAGCAACCGCTTTTTTGTCTCATTTACATATTTCGGAAGCAT
>NC_087211.1:46241262-46243762 GCF_015104395.2 Macrobrachium nipponense | reverse complement strand
CTATGGGGACCTGTTTAAAAACCCGGTATGTATCCACCCTTGCTGTTTGCTTAGTACAAGCCCGCTGGTTTTCTTTTTAAACCCGGTATGTATCCACCCTTGCGACGTGTTTAGTACAAGCCCGGTGAGGATTACCTTAAAAACATAAACAAAAGACTGTAAATGTCATAAAGATAATAACACGCAAGAAATATTGTGAATTTTTCATATGACTATTACCGGCCACCATGAATAAATGTGACTTTTTTTTTTCTTAGTCAAAATTGTGACTTTTTTTTTTTTTTTTTTTTCTTTTTCTCCAAGTCAATTTTTTTTTTTTACCCTGACTATTACTGGCCACTTTCATGCCGAGAGCAACTAGATTCGCTCAAAATCAGCACCAATATGCAATAAATATGCCTCGCTGTCGAAATGCTCAGTTCCAGTGGTCTTTTATTCCTCACACGGTTGGACTGTGGAACAGTCGTGCGATGGAACTTTTAATACTATTCTCCGTACATTGCAGTACTTTTTATCTATATTAATTTTATTAAATAATTTTTTTTTTAGTAATGAGATCTCTCCCTCTTATTTTAATTCACCATTTCTTAATTCCTAATGAGCATCATATTCTTTGGAAGCTTGAATTTCAAGTCAGTGGCCTCTTTGGTGGGCTTGTTCCATATGAATAGGGTTCATCTTCAGAATATAATAATAATAATAATAGTAATGATAATAAGATATATGTGAATTTACTAACTTAGTCCCGGATGTTGAGGAGCTCTCATTGCACCTCGACGATTCGGTAGAGAAAGAAATCAAATATTACGTCTGTTTTTTAAGGCCTCCTTTTTTCTTCAAATCGGTTTACCTTTTTGTTATCCTTTTAGGCCTAAAAGACTCGTGTCCCGTGACCTCATTGTACCTCCTCTTCACCCTCGTCGAGGAGAAACGAGGCGGAACGTCCGAGCTACCTAATCTGGTTGATCTGTGAGGTTTTAATGGGGTTCCCAAGGGGGAGGTTTTTTTTATTATTTTTTTTTTTTTTTTTAAACATAATGCTGGCAGTGGTCACGGGCTAAAAGGCCATAGAGTTTCCATCTCTCTCTCTCTCTCTCTCTCTCTCTCTCTCTCTCTCTCTCTCTCTCTCTCTCTTGTGATTGTGTATTTGAATTTATGTTTGGCTTTTCTGAATTAATTTATTATGAGACAAGGTTACGTTTTGGAATTTTTTTATATGTGAAATTCTTGATAGTTATTTGTTTTTCATTGATGATTTTTTTTTTACTTTAGATGTAGTTTATATTTAGAAAGATGCATGTCAATAATGAGTATATTTTCCTCTTTTCGGCCAGGATTCAATTTTTTCAATTACAATTTTTTTCTCTTTTTGCAGGTGAGTGGTGTAGGAGAACAAAGGAAAATAAAGTGTTGATTTCAAGGTAACGGAATTGAAAAATATTTCTGTGACCTTATTTTGACCCTGATTCCAACGACCCTTCGCAAGGTATGATTTTGGGATTTTGGGAACGACTTTCCCTGACCGATGGCCGTGTATCATCGGCTGGTCACGGGAACTTGCATTCAAGCTGCATCTGTTTCCATGGTGGGTGGGTCACCCATTTGAGTTCTCACCTAACCTAACCCAGTTAACAGTCCAGAATCGTAGGTAGATCGTGATCTTTTGACTAACCCTTATCCCCCCCCCCCCCAATCCCAGCCTTTTTATTTTTCTAAAAAGAAGACTATTGTGCCGGCTTTGTCTGCCCGTCCGCTCTTTTTTTTTTTTTTTTCTTCTTTTTTTTCTGCCGCACTTTTTCTGTCCACCCTCGGATCGTAAAAACTACCGAGGCAAGATGGGTTCAAATTAGTAGGTTGATCATCCACCCTCCAATCATCGAACATACCAAATTGCAGCCCTTTAGCTTCAGTAGTCTCTATTTTATTTATGGTTAAAGTTAGCCATGATCGTGCTTCTGGCAACCACGGCCTGCCGAGAGTTTCACGGGCTGCGGCTCATACACCATTATACCAAGACCACCGAAATATAGATCTGCTGTCGGTGGCCTTGATTATACGCTGTACAGAAAACTCTATTGCATTTATCACTTTTATTTATTCATTTATTCCTTGATTTTTGTCCGTAAATTTTACCCAACGAAAGATAAAAGTTTTTTTTCCAACTCATGATATAACTTACTTAACGACTAATTAACATTGCCTTAGAATGTAATAGAAGGCGTAGGTTAGTTTAACGTCTTGCCTTAACCTGTTCCCCTAATCACGAACCTCTTTCCTACGCTTACCTCGTTGTTATCTCCTTTCCCTTACCTATCTCCTCCCTTCACCGCCTTCTGTGAAATTTTGTCTGAAACTTCAACCTTTGAAATTAATCCACGTGGAAAGTTTTCAAGAAAGGATAATGTAATTGACAAAATATATGTATAAAAAACATATAAATAAAAACATGCCCTTCGGGCCAGTCATGTGAGAGCTGATAATCAGCTCAGTGGTCCGGTAA
>NC_087211.1:46193762-46236262 GCF_015104395.2 Macrobrachium nipponense | reverse complement strand
GAGTGGTGGGGACGGTTGGGTAGGGGTATGAGGGGGTCGTAACGAGCGCTTGGACTGAGATGTTCGTTTGCATTGTGCCAAAACAATGGTTTGGCGAAGATAGCTGGTGTTGCATTCTCGCGGTATAATGGGGAGGGGGGGGGGGGGGGGGGGGGGGGCTACAATGGTAGGGTAAGTCTCAAGACTGCGAAGAAGAGAAAATTGTGGCCAGACGTGATATTAACAATATATTTGTGCACATCATGTGGATATATATATATATATATATATATATATATATATCTAATATATATATATATATATATATATATATATATATATATATATATATATATAGATAGTATATAGATAATATAAGACACAGAGTCAGACTAAATTTGAGTAACGGAGAGGTTTTTTTTTTTTTCTCTCCTGATCCGTTTAATATAATACACCGACTTTTCATATCTCTTGATATATTTTCCAAGCTGAAAAAGAGTTGAACCTGGACGGTGATTTTTAATCGTCCTTAAACATGGTGTTAACAAGTATATATATTGTATATACGTTATACTGTTTATATATAATTACTGTTTAAGGCCATCGTTTTTTTCTGCCTGGAAAATGTATCAAGAGATATGAGACGTCTGTGTATTATTGAATGGATAAGGAAACTAGAACGCCTCGTTCGTATAACACCAAATAAGCAAATGAAAAGACTTCAAAAATATGCAAACCATGTGTTGCGATTACCTAATGTTTTAGTAAAAAAATAAAAATAAAATCTTTGTCTTGGTAATTGAAAATGTAAATTTTTGGCTTTAGGTTGATATGAGCCAGAGCCTTACTGCATAGCGATCCAATTTTATAGAGTTTTGCAGTTTTTTTTATTGTTTTTAGAAGCCTTCATTCTAGTTACTGTGTATTTGATTTTCACTAATGTGAGGTGAAAATTCCTTTTATATATTGCATTCTTAATCATTTATTATGCGCAATATGATGTATAGATGTATATCACAGAACTTGGTCTGTAGTTGGGCCAAGCTATCTGGCTGCATGAAATAGTGCCTTGGCAGATCACCTAAAAAGATTTTTTTTCTTATAGATAATGTTTGCTGCTTACGACTGGCTTTCATAATTTATACTGTACCTATATGGAACAGCATTATACATTACTTGCATATATATATATGCGCTGAGCATATATATTACATATATTATACTAGGTGATGATGTCCATTGCTTGCTGCCGCTTTGTATAAAAATGATAAAATCGCCTTTTTAGAATTGACTGTCGCAGCCATTTTCCTTTCTTTATCTTCCAGTATTATTATTATTATTATTATTATTATTATTATTATTATTATTATTATTATTATTTTATTATTATTATATTTCGATAGATGAAACCTGTTCACATGGAACAAGCAAACAGCGGACATTGACTTGAAAACTCGATTTTCCAAAGACGGTGGATTCAACTCCCCCACCACAGACCCCACACTGCAGCAGTAATTGATCATGCCTCACTGCAGACCCCACACTGAAGTAGTAACTGATCATGCCCCACTGCAGACCCCACACTGCAGCAGTAACAGATCATGATACAGAGCCAGTGATATTTCATCGGCCTGTGGGAAACGCGAACCCGCGTCATCGACACGGCATGTCATGACGCTAGCTACCATACCAGCAGTCCACAAGAAAATGCACAATCCAATACAATAGAGCCCTAACCATTGTGAGAGAGTTTTGTAGTTGATTTCTTAAGTTAGATTCTTTTCATTTTTCGCTTACTCGGGGAGTAAGCCTTCAAACTAATTTGTTGTTTATTTGTTCTTCTGTTGTTCTTTGGGGGGGGGGGATAGGAAAGGCTAAAAAGGTGAGAGAAAGGTGTTTCGCGTTGAGTTAAAGATACGGGAATTTTAGGAAAGGGTATTTATGATTTATTTATTAGGATGAAAATGTAAGAAAATCAATAATTTGCATGCTAAACAATACAGAAAAATTATTTCTAATAAAATCTAGCGTATTTGTTTCAATTTTCGTCGCTCTCTTTGGCCGTAGATTTTAGCACGTGCCCCGAGTAAGTTGGAGGTCGGTTCACGCCTTGTTGTTTTAATGTTTTGCGAGATAAATTTCAAGCCGATACATAACGATATGGTCTTTAAACGGATGGGACTACTAGCCCTGGAATGTGGAAGGCTGTTTGGCTTCTTTAACTTTTTGCAGATTTTTTATTAGAATTCTTTAACCTTGATAGTCCTATTGCCGATTCTCTCATTCCTCTTCTCTTGCCTGGCCGCGTATTTTAATTCCATTTTTAATCATTTAGCCCAATAAAATGCCCTAGCGAAGCAAACAGAAACATTATATGAAGAAGGTATAGTAACGTTATTTCCCTTTCAGCGCTTCATGACCTCATAGGTCCAGTCGCTTGGCCTTTGGCCTGATTTTATATTACACTAATATCCAGATAGATTCAATTCATGAAGAATCAAACACGATTCATGATTCATCTTGATTCGCCACTCATTTCAATGCAACAGCTTACACCAAGCGAATCCAACACGATTCATGATTCATCTTGATTCGCCAAGAGGAATCATGAATCGTGTTGATTCTTCATGAATTGAATCGATTCGATTTGCTTGGTGTAAACGCAGCCAAACAGGACGTAGAATGACCAGCTCAAAGTCTTTAGTGGAATCCAACCGGGAAGGCCTTGACGAGGTCGTAGTCCAATCCCGTAGCGCACGGCACAGGAGAGATCCGATCTGCAAGTAAAGGCTTAGGTACATGTGGGACTTAAACGCGCACGCACATGCACACGCTCACAATCGGTGTATAATGCTAGATACGCGTACTTTGTACCTGGTAATCTCTCTCTCTCTCTCTCGCGCGCGCGCACGCACAGATTGGTGTAAATTTGATGGCATGGACGCGTAATTCGTACCTGGTAATCTGTGTTTGTGTGAAAGTGTCTAAGCTCTAACTGTGTATTAGTGTGTAGCGCTCATTAAGTGGAATACCCATTTTAAGTTTATGCATAAATTTCTTTCGGCCGGATCATTTTAACTTGGAAAATGCACATTTGCCCTCTTGAACTGGCAAAGTTCTGAATATGAAAGTTCCTGATCTTGGGCATTGTACGAGAGAGAGAGAGAGAGAGAAGAGAGAGCGAGCTGTATTTGCAATGTGCGCGATCCGTATCACTGTATGATATACATACATTCTTGTATGTACGGAATCTACTGTACTTATTCATATCATATAACATGTAACATGTGTGTTTGTGTGTGTGTGTGTGTGTGTGAGTGTGTAATGTGTGTTTAGTGATGAGGGTATTTCAGAAGTGTAAGCTGTTTACTCATGTACTACTGTATGTCTACACCCACGCTCACGCACGTTTGTAAATAATTAGAGACGGATTAGCCTTAGTCTAAGTATCTATGAGAAAAAAGAAAATCGTTTATACTTTGATTGCCAACTTTGGTTAAGCCTTAACTTCAATTTAGTAAAGTGTAAAAGTGGTTAGTGGGTCTGTTTAGGACCTCCGGATTACCATCCCAACAGAAACTAAGCAAATCGTTTGTGCCTCCATCTGTATGTATTATCCAATGACGCGTTCGCCTTAGGGGGGAGGAGTATTGTCATCAGTGTACCTCATGCGTTGCACTTTATGCAATGGAAAAAGTTCCTTGCAGCGATCCTTTGGCCCCCATGCTGCACCCCCTTTCAGTCCTTTTATTCTACCTCCGTTCATAGTCTCTCTTACGTCTCACTTTCCACCCTCTCTTAACGATTAAGCATAATGACCTTACAGGTCCCAACGCTAGGCCTTTGGCCTAAATTCTATGCTCCAATTCCTAACAATTGTTTCTTAGCGCAACTGCGAAGTTTTCCTTCTGCTACACCTATCAAACAGGAATGACCTCACAGGTCCCAGCGCTTGGCCTTCGGCCTAAATCTTATATTCCAGTCCCAAATGACGCGCGACATAGGCAGTCAGTTAATTGTGAGCAAAATTGGAATCCAATTAATTCGGAGGATTTGCCGAAATTAATTGACAGCTCTCCCCGCGTGGCTGTCACATGGCGGGAATCTGATTGATATGTTTAATCACTGGAAATGCGGATTGGGTGATTCTCCTTTGCAATGCATTGCATTGCTCGGGCTGTGTTGTCCCGCCGTTGTTTGTTGGGGGGGGGGGGGGAGGGGGGGGGGGGGGGTTGTTTGCTTCTGTTGGGTTGGGTGGTGGTGTTATTCCGTCATGTCGCTGTCTGGTGGTTTCTGATTTGCTGGTAGATGTGAGTTGGTATTATTATTATTATTATTATTATTATTATTATTATTATATCGATTTCATGGTAGTTTTAATTTGGTATTATTTTTATTTTGTTATTATTATTTTTTATTTTTATTAATTGTTAGTAATGGAATTTACTAGTAGTTTTTTATTTGGTATTATTTTATTATTATTATTATTATTATTATTTATAGTTTATTCGCTGTTAGTTTGATTTGATATGAGTATTATTATTATTATTATTATTATGTATTATTTTATTATTATTATTATTATTATTATTTGATAAGTAGTAGTTTTTATTTGGTATTATTATTATTATTATTAATTATTATTAATTTATTATTTATTCCTTATTTATAGTTATTAGTTATTGATTATTGTTATTATTATTATTATTATTATTATTATTATTATTTATTATTATTATTATTATTTGATATAAGTAGTAGGTAGTGGTAGAATTATTACTATTTGAGCGCATTACATTCCACGGCGCGGTAAACGTATTATCCTCGCGTCGGTAAAATGGCTGTATTATTATGACCCGCATCTTTAATTTTGTCGATATTGGTCATCAGAGTGGCCCGGCTCGTGGGCTGTATCCCGAAATTGGACTGAGAGAACTGGATTCAATTCAGGAAAAAAAAATTTATGATACGTAGTTCGAGTGAGTTAATTTTTTTGCAGTCTGTGAGAAAAGTTATAATTATTGTTACAAGTATTGTGGTGTATTAACTTTCTCACATTATTATTATTATTATTATTATTATTATTATTATTATTATTATTATTATTATTATTATCTTCCTTTCTTAATCATACTGTTTGACTGGGTGGTTTTTATAGTGTGGGGTTCCGGGTTGCATCCTGCCTCCTTAGGAGTCCATCACTTTTCCTACTGTGTGCGCTGTTTCTAGTAGCACGCTCTTCTGCATGAGTCCTGAAGTTACTTCGGCATCTAGTTTTTCCAGATTCGTTTTCAGGGATCTTTGGATCGTGCTAAGTGTTCCTTTGATTATGGATACAATTTCCACTGGCATATCCCATATCCTTCTTATTTCTATTTTCAGGTCTTAATACTTATCAATTTTTCTCTTTCTTTCTCATCTACTCTGGTGTTCCATGGTATTGCGACATCAATGGTTGATACTTTCTTTGATTTTGTCGATCAGCGTCAAGTCTGGTCTGTTGGCGCGTATCACCCTATTTGTTCTGATAACATAGTCCCAGAGGATCTTTGCCTGATCGTTTTCTATCATTCCCTCAAGTTGATGTTCGTACCACTTATTACTGCAAGGTAGTTGGTGTGTCTTGCACAGGCTCCAGTGGAGGGCTTTTGTTACTGAATCATGCCTCTCTTTTTTACTGGTTCTGTGCTAGTGCTTACATTCGCTTGCTAGGTGGTTTATGGTCTCGTTTTTCATATTGCACTTCCTGCATAGGGGTGAGACGTTATTTCCATCTATTGTTCTTCGGACATATCTGGTTCTTAGGGCCTGATCTTGTGCCGCTGTTAGCATTCCTTCTGTTTCCTACTTTATTATTATTATTATTATTATTGTTATTGGTGGTGGGTTTTCATTGGTTGTCGTTTACAAGACAGCGAGTGCATTCAAACCGACTTTGCTCATAAATGCCTGTATAACGGAATAATGGCTTGAAAACATTAACCAGGCAAAAGTATTCAAGCCAGATTGTTGCTCTTATGCACCAAAATATGTAAACGTTAAGAGGTGAACAAAGTATTCTAGCCGATCACGAGCCATGCACCCATTCATTCAAACTATGACCTTGAGCGCTTTCAGGCACGCGAACGTATTCAAACTTAAAGTTTACCAACAAACAAACGTTTTCGACTCCACAGGAGAAAGTGCGTCAACGTACACTTAAGATCCTGTTCCGTAGGGGGGTTAGTGTCATCAGTGCACCTCACGGGATGCACTGTAGGCATTACAAAAAGGTTCTTTGCTGTGTCCCTCCTGCCACTAGATCCAACCCTCCATTCCTGTTATCTGTTTTCCATCTTCCGGACAATTATTTAAACTGCGAGGTTTTCTTCCTATTACACCTCTCAAACCCACCTATTCTCAATATCCTTTTCAGCGCTGAATGGCCTTACAGGTGTCAGCGCTTGGTCTTTGTCCGCATGTCTGTATTCCATTCCAGTAGGATGCTGAGTATTATATAGGGTAGTCTCCACTTTGGAGGGTGCCGATCGTAAAAAATATTTGCCAAAAATACACTAATCAAGACAGGCTAATGAAATTTTCAGGCATTATTAGCATATAATAATGCATATTCTCTGTTAGTTTTTCATCCTACAGGGAAAATTAATGATTTTATTTTAAAAAATGTGAAAAAATGGAAATTTCCGGGCCCCTCGTACTGAAGGTTATTTGGTGATTGGTGAGAAACTACAGTCTTGAATAGAAATTTGGTCTGACAGAATGTTGGTATATCCACCTGGAACATGCACAAAAAAAATTATCAAAATAGAACAGTAAATAAGCACGTTATAACAAAAAAAAGAGCATTAGCATACCCGGAATGGTTCAGAAAAAAGGGCACTCACCAAAGCTAGAAAATATTTTACAGAGCGAATGTAGAGAGTACATGGAATAAAGAAAACAAGAAAATAGTTGCCCTCCCTTTTATGCCTAAAAATGAAACAAATCACGTCAAAAATGAAAGAAAAAGAAAGTCAATATAAATTTGTATATACCTTTGATAATACCTTAAAAAAAAACAAAGTATGTAAAAATAAATTAAAGGAAGGAGAAGACAGTAATACAGATGATGTAGCGGGGGTATACTTAATCAATTGCAATAATTGTGGAGATAGATATGTGGGGAATCAGGTAGGGGAATAGGACTAGAGTCCAAGAACATAAAGGGCAGTACAGCTTAACTCTCAGGGGAGTGCTATAGCTAGACATTGTTGGGAAAATGACCATAGGATGGATTTCAAAAACAGTAGGCTTATATACAAAGCAACAAAATTAGTCACAGGAGGGTAGTAGAAGTGCGCTTATCGAGAGATCAAAGTAATTGAAGGAAACAAAGGTTTTACCTCAGAAGATCCCATAAGCCGAGCTTTGATATTAAAAGAAGCTAAGATTGACCCTGCTGACCTGGAGATTAGGTTTCCTGCCCAACAGACTTACGGTGACCACACCCTCTTACCACAAGGGGGTTGAATCCCATTGACCATCAGCTCAGGATATCAGAGCGACAAGAGGGGATTGGCAACTCTCAAGAAAACCAGAACAGCCATCGCATAAATGACAGCACAACGAGAAGAAGTTCCAGAAGACTGCTGGGCCTGACCCAGGCTAACATCCCAACATCTCTTGAGAATGGGCCACAGAAGGGCCTGAAAGTACTCGAGTGTGGAGAAAACTAAATGTAAATACATAGAAGTCACAAGTTACAAATTGAATTTTGTGGGTTTCTTTTTTCAACCTTTATATATATATATATATATATATATATATATATATATATATATATATATATATTTATATATATATATATATATATATATATATATATGAACCTAGACAACATTACTTTGGACAGCTCCCGGAATGGACGTCCAAGCTGA
Source organism: Macrobrachium nipponense (assembly GCF_015104395.2). Classification (NCBI taxonomy): domain Eukaryota; kingdom Metazoa; phylum Arthropoda; class Malacostraca; order Decapoda; family Palaemonidae; genus Macrobrachium; species Macrobrachium nipponense. Next base: position 46,228,367 of record NC_087211.1, on the reverse strand, counting down.
CGTAATGAAATGGAATCCTATGTGATATTTAATCCTACGTGAAATGAAATCCTACAGCAAGTAAAATCCGACAAGAAAAGAAATCCTACATGAAATGAAATCCTGCGTGAAATGTCCTACATGAATTAAAAACCGACATGAAAAGAAATTCTACATGAAATGATGTCCTACATAAAGTTAAATCACATAAAAAAATTCTTACTATTAAGCCGTTTCTGTGACCAACGTTTTAAAGGCTCATTCCTCGTCAGTCCATGGGATGGAATTAAATTCTCATTAAGTCGATTTCAATTTAATGTTTAACGAGATCACACTAATGAATGAAACAGTGTGCAGCTGGCTCGGCCGTAGCACGCGAACTACCTCGTTAACAGAAGTGTAGGAGCTCCCCGTGTATAAGTCAGTTCGTATGGTTGTTGCATAAGTTATTAAGGGTGGTGATGTTGGCAGCACAATATATATATATATATATATATTATTATATATATATATATATATATATATGATATATTATATATATATATATATATATACAATGTAAAAATCACAGTTGATGCACGTGACTTCATTAAATAAGCGAATACCACAGGAAAATGAAGGGCAGAAATCCAAGCGCTCTCGTCTTTACAAAGACATTGTCAAGGAACGAATGAAATACAGATGGAAAGAAAGTTATCAGGTAAACAAAAAGATCAAGAATATCAGATGGTTAATTGTCAAAAGGGTGAAAATCAAAGAGATAATCCAGGATTATCGGATATCACACGGTCACAAACCTAAGCATAGATTTAACCCAAACAGAAACTACAACGTATCCATATAATCCAAAACATGTAAAAACTGAATATATTAATTTTGTTGCTTATATTTATTTACAACTTTTTTCATTATAAAGGCATCAAGTTTAAATAAACCAAGACTTAAATTTAGAAAATTTCCATTATTTGACTTGATGAAACAAGTTTCAATGAGATTCCTTTTAACTGTGTCATTACATGGGATTAAGGCTCGTGCTTGACTCCAGTTAATAGGATGATCTAAATCTCTCATATGCCCAATTCTCACAGATTATTGGTGCTGTTTGAGACGTGAAAGAGATTTACCGGTTTGTCCGTAATAGACACTATCACACTTTTTGCAAGGAATTTCATATATGCAGCCTGGAAGATCTTTAGGAGAATTTTTGATTACTAAACTCTTGACATTAATATTACTGAAAACCTTTCATCATATGATAATTTTTGAATGTTATGCTTACTAAATTCAAGTTTGTCATTAGTTAAATAAAATGTTTTACTAGCTCTTTTCCATGCCACATCTACAAAAGTCCTTGGGTATTTAAGTTTCAAGGCAATGTCATAAATAGTTTTAATCTTAGCGTCAATAAACTGCGGGCTACAGACACGTAAAGCCCTTAGGAACATCTCAGGAAAAAACAGAGAATTTAACATTTTGATGGTGATTGGAGTAGTAATGATCAAAAGAAGCAATGTTAGTTGATTTCCAAAAGACTGAAAAGGTGAAATTTCCATCATTCCTATGGACAGTTACATCAAGAAAATTCAAATTACAATTTCTTTCTTCCTCTAAGTAAATTTTATAGATGGGACTAAATTATTGAGATTATTAAGGAATTCCTAGAGATTTTCGTGAACTGGCCAAATACAGAAAATATCATCCACATACCTAAACCATATAACTTTTTGGGGCAAAATTCTTGGTTAGTTTTGACAATTCACCTCCATAAGGGTCAGTTGGATTCACACACATTAAGACTGCTATATATATATATATATATATATATATCTATATATATATATATATATATATAGTATATAGATAAAATAAGCGAATACCACAGAAAATGATAGTCAGAAATCCAAGCGCTTTCATCTTACTAAGACATTGTCCAGGAGCTAATGAAACAAATACAATTGGAGAGAAAGGTCTCAGGTACACAACAAGATCAAGAATACCAGATGGTTAATTGTCAAAAGGGTAAAACTTAAAAGAGATAATCATGAATTATTGGATATCACACGGTCACAAACCTAAACAGATTGGACCCTAACCGAAATTACAAGTATCTTTACAGTCCAAAACATGTAAAAACTGAATATATTAATTTTGTTGCTTTTATTTATCTAAAAACTTTTTTCATTATGAAAGCATCAAGTTTAAATAAACCAAGACTTAAATTAGAACATTTCTATTATTTGACTTGATGAAACAAGATTCAGTGATATTCCTTTTAACTGTGTCATTACATGGGATTGAAGCTCTTGCTTGACTCCAGTTAATAGGATGATCTAAATCTCTCATATGTACGAATAATGCATTCGATATTTGCCCAGTTCTCACAGAATATTGGTGCTGTTTGAGACGTTGTGAAAGAGATTTACCGGTCTGTCCGTAATAGACTTTTTCACACTTTTTGCAAGGAATTTTATGTATGCTGCCTGGAAGATCGTTATGAGAATTTTTGATTACTAAACTCTTGATATTAATATTACTGAAAACAACATTTATGTTAAAAATCTTTAAAATTCTAGGAATATCTAAAAACCTTTCATCATAGGGTAATTTTAGAATGTTATGCTTACTAATTTCAAGTTTGTCATTAGTTGAATAAAATGTTTTTCTAGCTCTTTTCCATGCTACACCTACAAAAGTCCTTGGGTATTTAAGTTTCAATGCAATATCATAATTAGTTTTAATTTCAGCGTCAATAAACTGCTGGCTACAGACACGTAAAGCCCTTAGGAACATCCCAGAAAAACAGAGTATTTAACATTTTGATGGTGATTGGAGTAGTAATGAACAAAAGAGGTAATGTTAGTTGATTTTTGAAAGACTGAAAAGTTTCTTTCTCCCTCTACAGTAAATTTCTTTCTCCCTCTACAGTAAATTTTATAGAAGGGACTAAATTATTGAGATTATTAAGGAATTCCTGGAGATTTTCGTGAACTGGCCAAATACAGAAAATATCTTCCACATGCCTAAACCATATAACTTTTGGGGGCAAAATTCTTGGTAAGAGTTTTGTTGCAAAAAATTCCATGTAAATATTGGTAAGGAGAGATAAGGGATTACCCATAGCCATGCCAAACTTTTGTACAAAAAATTCCCCATTAAAACAAAATTTACTATCTGTGATACATAACCTTATGAGACTAATGAGGTTTGCTACAGTTAAGGGAATATCATGACGTTCTAATTCATTCTCCAAAAATTCAAGTAAATCATCTACAGGCACTTTTGTAAATAAAGAGACAACATCAAAACTAACCATATTAAAATCTGATTTTTTACATTCGTGTTTGAAATGTTTCCTACCAAAGGTGTAAGAATTTTTACAAGCCATTTAGATAAATTATACGTAACCGAGCCCACTGAACTAATGATTGGTGTGATAGGGTTATTGATTTTGTGTGTCTTGACTAAACCATACGTATAAGGTAGGAAGGCGCATTGCGGTGTAAACTGTTTAATTAAATGGTCCAAGCCCTTTAGAATGGATTTAATTTGTTTATTAAAATGGGAGTTCACTGTCAGTGCAGGGTCAGACCTCAGTTTCGTGTGAATCATTTAGCAATGCCATTATTTTACTTACGTAGTCACTTTTTTTTTTCCATTATTACCACTGCATTACTCTTACCTGCCTTTGTTTACTTGCACTGTACATATAACTTTTTTTATATTTAAACGAAAATTTATTAGGTCCCTATTCGAAAATCTCTCGGATATTCTCTCAGCTTTTACGTCATTCATTTTTTAATTTTAGCTCTCACGTGAACAAGTGGGGCTTAATGTTCTTCTGTGGTAGAAGTACGCAGTATTAATTATTCTTTCACCTGCGCTGACACACTCATGTCAGCGCAGGTTCTTAGTCACCATATGTCCGTTAGGCCTTTCCTCACAGGAAGTTTTTTTTTTCTTATACTGGATTCTTAGTACTTTAATTGAACTGCCAAGCAAAACGTAAGAGGTTTCGTAATGAAAGAGGTCGTGCGCTTTTAATTTATACACATTTTCTGTATCAGTTAATTTGCACAGATATCAGTTTCGCGGAAAGCCGTTATATCAAATCGATTTTTCATTCACTAAAGGATTCGGTTCTCATTTCACGGTGCTTCTAAGGAACTGTATGCATTGCTTAGGTTCTTTGCAACGTCCTTTCGGACCCTAGCTGCCACTTCTTTCATTCCTTTTACTGTACCCTCTTCTAGTAATTGTTTCCGAGTGCCACTACGTTGGTTTTCTTCCTGTTGCATTTCAAACCTTACTTTCAGTTTCTGTTTCAAGGCTCAATGACCTCATAGGTCCCAGTGCATGGCCTTTGGCCTGAATTCTACATTCTATTCTGTTCTGTCCCTGTGCGATTCTCAGAGTGACTAATAATCAGCTTTTGCTGATAGTTCGTCGCAGCATCCAACAGGAACCTTCGTTGCATAAGAGGATTTGGGTGTGACTGATTAAAAGGATGATTACCACAGTTCTATATAAGGTATAGATATTTGAGAGAGAGAGAGAGAGAGAGAGAGAGAGAGAGAGAGAGAGAGAGAGAATAATCCCGAACTAACGTAAAATGAATATATATATATATACACACACACACACACACACACACACACACACACACACACATATATATATATATATATATATATATATATATATATATATATATGTCATGACTCTTGAAAGGATAATCTCGAAGTTTGTATTTGTTTTCTTCTTTAGAAAGAAATATCATCATCTTTTGTTTCCATAGAAGGGAAAAGGTGCGTCTTCTCGACGCGTTAATTATCTTCAAATGCTTTTCAAATGCGCAGAGGAATGGCTTCCGTTCGTTCAAATCAAGTGCGTTTTCGCCAATAATATGTTTTTAATTATGAGTGCATTCGGAACAGAGCTCATTCATTCATTCATTCATTCACGCAAACTCATTCATTCGCTCATCTCTTAGATGATTGGAACATCATGTTATTACGAAAGCCCTTTGAAGGGGGTGTCTGGAACACCCACCCCACCCACCTGCCCCATTATGGTGCGGGGTTGGGGTGGATAGGTGGGGGAAGAGTTGTTGAGAGGAGGGACCGGGGAGTAGTGGATAGGCGTGCTTCAGGATCAGGGCCTGTGTACGCGATTTCCATGCCCGTCCTTTGAGCAAAGGGATGTTTTTGTGGCCCCGTAATTAATGGACGAAAATGGCGGCTCCGTCGCGAGTTGTTCAAAGGGGACCCCCGGGGAGGGGGAAGGAGGAGGTGGAGTATGAGGAGGAGGGTGAGGGAGAGGGTCTAAATATAGCAGTTTAAGAGGATGATGCCTGGCTTGCTATAAATAGGACTGGGTCGCAGCTATATATGGCACGCACACCCGCACCACACGCATACTCTCTCTCTCTCTCTCTCTCTCTCTCTCTCTCTCTCTCTCTCTCTCTCTCAAAACCCTTCGCAAGTTGATGGGGGTGGAGTGAAAATGAGGTAAAAGAGCTGGTTGCTGAAGTGGATGGGTTTTAGTGGTAGGAGGGCATTCTAGCCTCCCCCACCCCCTTCCTCATCCTTGGATTAACCTTGGGAGTTCCGGTTGTTTGGTTGCATTAGAGAAGGAAAGGGGGAGGGGATAGGGAGGGAGGTTAATTTAAGAACAGCAGAGGTGACTGGAATAGAGGGACAATTTAAGAAACCCAGAGAGAGAGAGGTTAAAGAAACCGAGTGAATAGAGAGAGAGAGAGAGACTGAGAGTTTTCCTCTTTGGAGGAAGGACGCTTAAAGGGCGGTGGTGGTGGTGGTGGGTTGTAAGGGAAAGCGCGCGAGGCCTTGAGAATTGTTTATGAGTACCAATTTGTCGGGGTTTGGACCGACGAACGTTTTAGATCCCAATTTTAGAAGCCTCTCTCTCTCTCTCTCTCTCTCTCTCTCCAAATACATACACACCGTCGTTATATACGAATACATAAATATAATTGTGTATATATATATATAGTATGTATTTCATGGATCCTGATTTTCTCTCTCTCTCTCTCTCTCTCTCTCTCCTCTCTCTCTCTCTCTCCACACGCACGCACACCACTTACAAACGGTCATATATATAACAAAAAAATGTACAGATTGGCTTGTCTGCTAGTGTGCAAGTATATATATATATATATATATATATATATATATATATATATATATATATATATATATATATATATATATATATATATATATATATATATAATACACACACACAAATTGAGACTTCTTCCGTTGAAAAATATGCATGGTATTTATGATTGGTCGTGAACTGTTACTCGGATTCTCTTACTGTTGTGTTTTAGGTTTGTTTTTCTACTGTGATTTTTTTCGTTAATATACCTAAAATAGAGAGAGAGAGAGAGAGAGAGAGAGAAAAGAACGTTGTAGCTGTGAAACTCTGCTATGTTAAAGAGGAGAGGATTTAAAGGGGACCAGCTGGGTCTCTCTCTCTCTCTCTCTCTCTCTCTCTCTCTCTCTCTCTCTCTCTCTCCTCCACGCCCCCTTCTCTCTTTCAATTCTCAACAGCTTCACGCCAACTTCCATCTCGTTTCTCCCGCTTTTACGTCTTTCCTGTTCGTATCCTTATCCTTTTCTGTCCTACTTTCTCTCATTTCCTCTCTTTGCACGCCATCTTCCGTCTCCTGTGACCTCTCTCATTCTCTGTTCATTTCATCCTTCTCTCCTTCACTTCTGTCCTATGATAATCCTTTCTCTTTCCTCTGATCGCTCTTATCTTTCCCATTATCCCTTTTCTCCATTCTTTTCACTTTTCCCCTTCCATTGTACAATCCCTTCTTCAGCGAACCTTTCCTCTCCCTTACCATGACCACTTCTCTCTCTCTCTCTCTCTCTCTCTCTCTCTATACGTGCGTTCGTTAAGGTGCACATTTGACGAAAATTATTATTATTATTATTATTATTATTATTATTATTATTATTAGTTATTATTTGAGTTTAGGGCATTGCTGCTGAAGTTTTAAGAGAGTTGTTTACGAGTTCGTCGTCCGTTAAACTTTTCAGTTGTCCTTGATCTATTGAGTTCAAATTATATATATGTATATATATATATATATATATATATATATATATATATATACACATGCATATACATACACACATACATACATACTGTGCCGTGGCTGTTTCTGTGCATTTAAACTGCTTCACGTTGCAGGTTACAATGTTCTTCAGGGTTTGTTTTTATAGGGATGACTTTTATATACCGTTTAAATTTCACTGTATATATGTTTGTATGTAATATATATATATATATATATATATATATATATATATATATATATATATTAATATATTATTATAATATACTATATATATATATATATATATATGATTAGAGAGAGAAGAGAGAGGAGAGAGAGAGAGAGAGAGAGAGAGAGAGAGAGAGAGAGAGAGTTTTATTATTGCAAGCCAAATGCAACTGTAGTTGGAAAAGCACACTGCTGCAACCCTAAGGGTCCTAATTGGGAGGGCAGCCTCGCACGGCAAAATCAGGAAAATAAACTCAGATAATAATTACGAAGAAAAACAAATACAAATTACAAGTATGATCAGTATGAAAAGTAGAATAAAGATAAATGAATGAATTGTGATGTGAATTGAGGCTTGTCAGCTTGTGTAGGAAAATGCTTTTGCAATAAAACTGAATGATTGTTCCAACGATCGGTTTACAGAATTAGGAAACGAAGGGGGGCGGGGTTAGTGCCTTCTGTGCACCTCATGCGGTGCTCTGTAGGCATTACTTAAGGTTCTTAAAAGCTTGCCTTCGGTCCCAAGCTGCAACCGCTTTCGTTCCTTTTACTGTACCTCCTTTCATATTCTCTTTCTTCCATCTTACAATTGATTCATATTGCAACTGCGTGGACTTCTTCCTGCTACACCTTTCAGACCTTTTTCTGTCAATTTTCGTTTCAGCGCTGTATGACGTCTTAGGTCCCAGTTCTTGACCTTTGGCTTAAATTCATTATTGTATTCTATATTCTATTCTCACCCATTCGTACACGCCTGTATTTCGGGCTACATTGTGACCCATATCCTCTCCTTATGCCACTCATAATGTTCACTAACGGCCAAACAATCTTGCGTACTGAAGGTGTCTGGTATTCATTGATGGTCACCCATTCGACCTCGGACTAGAGCTTTTGTATTTTTAACTGATTGAAAGACCAGCAGCACAACGAATGGGTTTTGCTTGGCGTTCGTTGCTAAGTGGTGGTCCACCTGTAAAGAGGCAGTGCCGTCAGTGCACTTCAAGTGGTGCACCATAGGCATTACTTGAGGTCCTTTGCAACGTCCCTTCGGCTCCTAGCTTTTACTGTACTTACGTTTATATTCTCTTTCTCCAATCTGACTTTCCACCCTCCAGTGGCGTGGTTGGTATGGTCTTTACCTGCCACCTGGGTGGCTGCGAGTTCGATTCTCGACCATTCCATTGAATAACCACTGGATCCATGCAAAGTAAAAACACCATACAAACAAACAAACTTCCCTCCCTCTCTGACAATCATTTCATAGTGCAACTGCCAGGTTTTGCTTCTTGTACACCTTTTGAACCTTCTGACCGCCATTTCCCTTCCAACGCTGAATGACCTTATAGGTACCAGCGCTTGTCCTTTAGCCTGAAATCTGTGTTCCAAACAAATCCAAAGTGCTGGTGAAGTACAGTGATGCTTCATATGAAAGGACAAAGTTTCAATAAATCAGGTGCCTCCTTCCAAGGGACCTGCAAAATGTGTAAATGAACTATTTTTGTATCATCGTTCAAACGCTGCGAAATTTTAACAGAGGCTGAATAAGTAGACTTAACATTGTGCGTTCTTAACGTCTTTGTTTAGCGGAAGCTCCTTCTATTCGGTGGAAACTTGTTTTATCCTCTCCCCACCCCCTTCCCCCCTCCTTCCTTCAACCGGAAAAGAAAACAATTTTGCTTTGATGTTTTTAGTTGTGGTTCTTGAGCTCTTATTGATCGCACTTTCTTCCCTCCTGCGGAGGTCGTCTTTGATCAGCTGTGTAAACCTTTCATTTGAACAACAACCCCCTCCCAAATCCCCCCCTGTTTCCCCAACACTTAAAATCTTCAGACATTATAAACACTCCGAGTTGAATCGGGAATCAAAACAATGTAAAAAAAAAAATTTGGGGGGGGAGGGGGACGGTTTGGTATTTTGAAATAGTTTTAATTGTGTTTACTTCACTTGTGAGCACGTTAAGTCTGCGTTGATTTTGAGGCCAGTGATGTAGGCGGGGAATTAATCTTCAGAGATAATAAACGATTCAACCTCAATAGGGCAATCAAAACAGTTTTACTTTTAGTGGGCAATGTTTAAACCGACATATTTTTTTGTTTGTTAAAAAGAGCTCAATTTGATGCCTGTGATGAATTATTATATATATATATATATATATATATATATATATATATATATATATATGATAGATAGATAGATAGATAGATAGAGTATATGTAAAGTAGAATACGTTCAATATTTTAAGACTTAAATTTTATCCTTCCACGTAATTCTGAAAATAAATATAAAAACTATCAGTCATCTGAGAAAGCCGCAAGCACGTTCACCAAGCGCTCTCTCTCTTTCTTCCTTTTAAGAGTTTCTGGGGCAAAGGCACGTCTCGCTGACGGCAGGTCAGCAGGCATTTTGCCCCCCACGTGTGTTTGTTAGCTAAAAGCAAAAGGCGGTTGACGTGCCGTGTCTAGACATGTCAGCGGAGATGCAGCATCAGGCATCTCGCAGTCAGGGCGATGAGATGGTGAGCCCTTTGTGCCCTGAGATGAAATCATTGTTATTACTGGAGTGTGGATGCTGCTGCTGCTGCCGCTCCTGACGACGATAGTGCCTTCTGTTATTATTATTAGTGGTAATTACCAGAATAGCTCCGCGCTGAGATAACGTTTATTAATTTTTTTTTTTTTTTTTTTTTTTTTTTTTTTTTTTGACTGAACAAGATAGAAAAGTGTATGTTTTTTTTATTAACATTTTTTGACTGAACGCTATAGAAAAACTGGGGGTGGTGTATGTTTGTTAAAAAACTATTTTTTTTTTTTATATATCTGAACACTGCATAAAAGGTTGCATGCCATGCAGTCAGTAGAGGTGAGATCATTTGAAAAATTTACTAATGATAATTTGAGAAATATACCGAGGTAATTTGAGAAGGTCACTTACATAATTAGAGAAATTTACTCGGATAAATTGAGAATATACACAGATGATTCGTGAAAAATACACAGATAGTTTGAGGAATATACCTAGATAATTTGAGAAATATACACAGATCATTTGAGGAATCTACCGAGGTAATTTGAGAAATATACCTAGGTAACTTGAGAAATTTACCTTGATTTGAGAAATGTACCTAGATAATTTGAATAATATACCTAGATAACTTTAGAAATCTACCAAGATAATTGAGAAAATATACAGAGATAATTTGAGAAATTTACCTTGATGATTTGAGAAATATACCGTCTTTTGTTTCATACTTTTACGTCAATTTCCTGATTAGTACTATTGTGTTATTCTTGTTATTGTTAAGATTAATTTGAACCTGCAAGCATTTATTTTTTTTTTTATCAATAGTACCCGAGATTGTATCTAGTGATTTTTAAGGTTAGAAATATGACGAGTTAAGAAGGACCGCGTATCGAACCCAGTGATACTGTCAGGTGTAATTAAATGACTGTCAATTTCGTTTATTAGCTATTCCCTAATCGAGACCGAGCTTGAGTTTGCTTAGTATAAAAGTCCGTTCCTCGACAGGAGATTCTGTACTAGGTAGACAACCCGTGAGAATAAACTCTACGGATACTCAAACCCACATTTCACTTACTAGCCCCCTAAATAAATTATGGGATCAGGAAGATTCTCTCTCTCTCTCTCTCTCTCTCTCTCTCTCTCTCTCTCTCTCTCTCTCTCTCTCTCTCTCTCTCTCTCTCTCTCCGCAAGTGCTTAATTAACTCTTGGAAATGTGTTACTTCAGTTCATAAAGCGGTAAATAATAACTTCGAACTACACGCATTGCCTTTTCATTTTAGGGGGGTATTCGCCCTCCCTTTTTTATGCCGTTCTATAATACGGAAATGATACTGAAATTCTGGGTTATTTTCAGCTTCAGATTGGCGTGAAGAGTTTATCGTATTTAAATTTTAGTTACAAGAAGTATAGTACTGTAAATTATGTTAAATATAATGTTAGTTAATGTTGTGATTCTTCTTGAATGAGAAGCATGACATAAGCGTTAAATTAAAGAAGGTATTAGGTATGTTGCCAAAATTAAATGAGAATCATGAAATAAACGTTTCATAAAACAAGGATATAAGGATATATATATATATATAAATATATATATATTTATAATATATATATATATATATATATATATAATATATACACGTGACTAAAAGAAGAATATTAAGTTTGATACATACCAAATGAAGAAAAAACATAACCCACTTACAACACGCGAGGGTTCGGAAAAAAAAGAAAGAAAAGAAAAAACTATCATATTTGTGCGTCCATTCAGAAAGGCAATCGTATAATATCCTAAGGTTGTATTAAACCTCTTATTATGCTCCTTCCCGGCGGGTAGTCAGCCAATCCATTGGAAGGATGCTTATAAAGGCTGTTGGTATTGTTTTTATTTCTTTGTCATGTTTTCCTGTATTGTGTCTCACTGGCATTGTTGAGTCAGATTGCTCTTTTGTAAGCCTGCCTGCCTCTCTCTCTCTCTCTCTCTCTCTCTCTCTCTCTCTCTCTCTCTCTCTCTCTCTCTCTCTCTCTCTCTCTCACTTTTTTTCCGGCCAATTCAAAGGAAGTTTTCATCGGCGAACCTTTCAGGGCTTAATCTAAAGAGCCTTTATGTGGATCTGATAAACTGTTCGCTGAGAGTATTCTGTTATTATTATTATTATTATTGTTATTGTTGTTTTGGTTGTTATTATTATTGCTGTTGTTGTTTGTTGCCGCTAAACTGTTATTGTAGTTTTTTATCAACATTATTATTATTATTATTATTATTATTTTATTATTATTAGTTATTATTATTATTATTATTATACTACTACTATTACTATTTTATTATTGTTATTATTATTATTATTATTATTTATTATTATTATTATGGTGCTGTGATTGTGGTCATTCTTGTTGTGCTCTTTTTTTCAGTTTTCTGCAAAGAAAACTATTGTGCCGGCTTTGTCTGTCCGTCCGAACTTTTTCTGTGTACCAAATTGCAGTCCTGTAGCCTCAGTAGTTTTTATTTAATTTAAGGTCAAAGTTAGCCATTATCGTGCGCCTGGTAACGATATATGCCAGGCCAGGCCACCAGCGGGTAGTGGTTAAATTGTCGGTGGGCCTGATTGTACGGTGTACAGAAAACTTGATTGCGCCGTAGAAACTTCGGCACCCTCTTTTTTTTTTTTTTTTTTTTTTTTTTTTTTTTTTTTTTTTTTTGTCTCTCTCTCTCTCCAGAGGTTACAAGCCTATTGTGCGTCTGTTAACCACCACAAAAAAATTATGTATCTGGTATCTAGTCGACTGCGGTAGATTGCAGGAGAGAGAGAGAGAGAGAGAGAGAGAGAGAGAGAGAGGAGAGAGAGAGAGAGAGAGAGATATTATTTTGAATATATATTTTACGAAGGATTGAAGAGACGTTCTTGAAGTTTGAACTTTTCGTGCTTATTCATTTTTATTTCCTCTTTTCCTTATTTTCAGCTAAACTTTTTATCGTTTTATCAAGCACTCTGTTGTGTCCATTCTTTTAATTTCTAATCCCTCTTCTATTCTTTCAGGTATGTTTTTCTTTTCTGTTAAAAGTTATTTGTTTTTCTCCTCTGTCGACGAATATTTTTTATACTAGCTCCCTCGTTCTTTCTGTTTGCCTTTCATTATATATGTATTCAAATTCTTCTTAAGTTTTTAAATAGTTTTAAATCATTTTTCTAATTTATATCTGCCATTTCAGGCTGTCTCATATTCAAAATTATTTTATTATTCTCATTTCGTTCTTTCAGTTTTCCTTCCATTTTTAAGGCCTTCCAGTCTCACCCTTATGTTCACATTATATTTTCCTATCATATGTTTGTTTAAATTTTCCTTCCATTTTCTTCCCCTCTTTCCGTCCACATTTCGTTTTTATTTCCTCCTCAGTCTCTCAACTCGCCTTTCATTAATTTTATCTAGGTATGATAGTCATGCCCCGGATTTTTGCTCTCTCTGGTCTTCTCTGCTCTTCCCTTAGTGGCGTTTTTTAAACGTTCGTTTCTCTTGAATCACAATTAGATTTGATTTCTTAACTAAAATTTGACCACTTTTTCTGTTCCCTCTTCTGTCACTTCTAGCTTCTAACCAATTTTACATAGGTGGTTGTATTTATTATTATTATTATTATTATTATTATTATTATTATTATTATTATTATTATTATTATTATTATTATTATTATTATTCTATTGACGGAGATCGCTGCTTCAGCTGCATTTATTTTATAGAAGTTCTTTTCTATTCTTCTCGTTACGGCTTTTTCAGTACTATTTAGGTTGGCGAGTAACGCGCCTATTGGATAGGGGCGTTACTCGCCAACCTAAACAGTACTGAAAAAGCCGTAACGAGAAGAATAGAAAAGAACTTCTATAAAATAAATGCAGCTGAAGCAGTAATCCCCTTCAACAGAACATGCTTGAAAGAGCGTCTTCTCCCTAAATACACCAATATATGTTATTATTATTATTATTATTTATACAAATTTAATGTGGTTCTTGCTCCATAGTTAACCTCTGTCAAAACTCGATTCCTAACCATTTCCTGTTCAAGGTTTCTTAAAGAAAGCACTGGAAACCGACAGTTAAAGAAAGCACTGGAAACAGAGTACTAAAGAAAGCATTGGAAACAGAGTACTAAAGAAAGCACTGGAAACAGAGTACTAAAGAAAGCATTGGAAACAGAGTACTAAAGAAAGCACTGGAAACAGAGTACTAAAGAAAGCATTGGAAACAGAGTACTAAAGAAAGCACTGGAAACAGAGTACTAAAGAAAGCATTGGAAACAGAGTACTAAAGAAAGCACTGGAAACAGAATACTAAAGAAAGCACTTGAAACGGAATACTATAGAAACAGAGTTAAAGAAAGCTCTGGAAATAGATACTAAATAAAGCTGTGGAAACATTTGAAGAAAGCACTTGGAACAGAATTGAAAGAAAGCTCGGGAAGCAGCAAGTCAAACACAGCAATGGAAATACACTGTTATGGAAAGATGTAGAAATGGACACTTATTGAAAGATATGTAAATAGAATATTAAAGAAATAATGTGGAAATATACTGTTATAGCAAGCTTTGGAAATAGACCATTATAGAAACATATTAGATATTCTACTATTATAGAAAGATATGAAATAGACTATACCCAGAAAGATGCGGAAAGAGACTTTATAGGAAGCTGCAGAATAGACTATTATAGAGAGTTATGTAAATATTCTATCATAGGAAGATGTGGAAATGAACTATTTTAGAAATGTTTAGAAACAGACTATTATAGAAAGATGTGGAAATAGACTTATTATAGAAAGCTGTAGAAAGATGTGGAAAACAGTCTGTTACAGAAAACTGTATGAGGATGCATTTTTAGTTCCTCGTTGGACGAGCCGGTTACGTGCTCGACTACCAATCTCAGGGTTTGGGTTCGATTCCCCGCTCTGCCAACACGAAATCAGAGGAATTTATTTCTGGTGATAGAAATTCATTTCTCGATGAGGTTCGGATCCCACAATAAGCTGTGGGTCCCATTGCTAAGTAACCAATTGGTTCCTAGCCACGTTGAAATATCTAATCCTTCGGAGAGCTGTTGATCAGCTCAGTGGTCTGGGGAAACTATGATATACTTAAGAGGATGCAAAAATCAGAACTTCTCATGAATTCTTGCTTTTAGTTGCATGAAAAGAAAATTATTGAGGGGGCTTTGTCAGTCCGTCCACACTTTTGGTGTCCGCCCTCGTATCTTAAAAACTACTGAGACTAGAGGGCTGAAAATTGATATGTTGATCATCCACCCTCCAGTCATCAAACATACCAAATTGCAGCCCTCTAGCCTCACTAGTTTTTATTTTATTTAAGGTAAAAGTTAACCATGCTAGAGCTTGTGGCAACGGAACAACACAGGCCACCACGGCCAACTGAGGGTTTCAGAAGGCGCGGCTCATGTAGCACAATACCGAAACCACCGAAAGATAGATCTATTTTCGGTGGCCTTGATTCTACGATGCACAGAAAACTCGATTTCTCCGAAGAAACTTCGGCGCATTTTGTATTTGTTTCTTTCTGTACTGAAATTGTAATGATTCCTTTGCTACGTAAAATGGTATTTTTGTTCATTTCTCATTTGGATGCTATTTTTCGTGTTTGAAAATCACATATATTTATTTATTTTTAAATTCTGAATAGTTTCATTTTCAACGTCAGTGTGCTTTAGTATAGCTAGAACCCAAGTTAATGTTTCTCTCTCTCTCTCTCTCTCTCTCTCTCTCTCTCTCTCTCTCTCTCTCAGTGAATGTGCTTGCCTTCGATCGTACGCCTAAAGGAAGTAGCAAGACAGAATCAAGGAAATGACACTTGTGCAACATTCGAATAACAGGCATTCGAGTTGTTCTTGTTGCTCTTTCCCTTGATATGCTGCAAATAACCTCAGACATGAATGTTATTTTTATTTATATATTGCCATTAGTTAGAAAATATTCTCTCTCTCTCTCTCTCCTTCCTCTCGTCTCGCTTCTCTCTCTCAACCATCTCTCTCTCTCTCTCTCTCTCTATATATATATATATATATATATATAATATATATATATATATATAACATATGAACTGATACAAAATTATACATTACTGTCGTAAGTAACAGTAACCTTTGTCTAAGATCATTATTACAAATACCTTAGTCAGTACCAGAGAGAGAGAGAGAGAGAGAGAGAGAGAGAGAGAGAGAGAGAGAGAGAGAGAGAGAGAGAGAGAATCTTGTCAGATTGTGTGAGGTTCTTTGAAGTACCAGAAGATTAATTTGGTGTGCATTGTGGGAGATGGATTAAAAATTCCATTAGTGTTTGTGCGAGTGTGTGTGTTTGTGCGTGAGTCTGTAGGTGAGAGTCTTTGGATATTTGTTTGTGCGTGCGTTATGGCTCGCGCGCGCGCTCACAGTTAGCGGCATCGATCGTCTAGTTAACTTCTTCCTCTCTCTTTCTCTCTCTTCCCTGGTTCTGGTTCTCTCCTGTCCCCCCTGACCATTCTCTCTCTCTCTCTCTCTCTCTCTCTCTCTCTCTCCTTCCTTACTGTGTATCATCTCTTCTGATCATTGGGAATGGGTGTCATACATTTCGTCTTTATTCTGTAAAGCTTTTGTTCATAAACGGATGGAAGAGGATGTATTTAGACGGGTGAATGTATGTATAATGTTATTTTGTCTATTTTTGTCTATTTCCAATAACACAGGATGTATTTAGAGGTGTATATGTATATATAAAGTTTTTTTTGCCAATTTCCAATTACAAATTATGTATTTAGATGGGTGTATGTATACATAATATTGTCAATTTTTGTCCAATTTACGATAACGGAGGATGCATTTAGACGTGTGTATGTATATATAAAGTGATGTTGTCAGTGTTTGTCAATTTCTAATAACACTGGATGTATGTAGACGTGGGTATGTATAAATAGTCATTTTGTCAATTTTCAATAAGGCAGAATGTATTTAGACGTATGTGTATAAAAAAAAATTGTTAATTTTTTTCAATTTTTAATAATACTGGATGTATTTAGACGTGAGTATGTATAAATCAGGTTATTTTGTCAATTTTCAATAACAGAGGCTGCATTTAGACGTATCTATATATAAAGTTATTTTGTCAGTTTTCGTCAATTTTCAATAACAGCCAAACCAGGAGGCGGTGGCCCAGTTTTACCTGGCTTCACGTGGAGCCAAAATGATTGGATTTGGAGTGGACGGAGTACGGCTTATGAGTCTGGAGTCAAGGGAAGGCAGGCGTTGCTGAAATTGAGAAAGGAAGTTTCCACTGCTACTTTGCGTTTTATTCTATGCAACTTGAACAGAGTGCTTAAGGTGCAACGTTAATTGCTTCGTATGTTGTTAAGACGGATTTGAAGTGCAACTTGATCACATTATTGCATTAACTCCATTGCAATATTAACGCATTCCTCCGTCGCATAGCTGCGTTTAAGATGCAACATGAATTTCGTGCGTTAACGAGCCTGATACGTCACGTACCGCTGATCAAGATGCCGCTCATTTTGCAAACACGAAAGGGATTTAATCACATGAAACTGTTTAGAATGCAACATTATTGCATGATGAACATGGCTGGTCGTGCAAGTAAACGTGCGAGTGCAAATAAGTAACATACTTTATGTAAAAGTTCGTGTCATCGTTGGGCGTGAAAAACATATGCTTGATAACCTTTCTCTCTCTCTCTCTCTCTCTCTCTCTCTCTCTCTCTCTCTCTCTCTCTCTCTCTCTCTCTTTAATGCCTATCGGTACCCACTTCATACACCGGTATATCTCCAGTTACAGAAAATGAAGGTTATTTACCTGTGCCTCGGCCAAGGTCGGCCTATCAGCTACAGCATCTCTCTCTCTCTCTCTCTCTCTCTCTCTCTCTCTCTCTCTCTCTCTGCTTCCTAATACCCTCTCAATACCGAGTTCTCAGTCCTGTATGCCACCAGTTACAGTAATGAGGGTCATGCCTTCTTTCCTCCAAGGTCGGTTTATCATCTACAGCCTGATTCTCTCTCTCTCTCTCTCTCTCTCTCTCTCTCTCTCTCTCTCTCTCTCTCTCTCCACGGTTCGTCCATCTCAAACATTTCGAGCGCAGATATTCCATATACATATTCGATATACATTTTGCAATCCTGAGTATTTCCCGTGACACCAGCGTCAACTTTGACTTGCCAACTCACACTTTCCCAAACTGGACTTTCTCCTTTGCTTTCTTTCCGGTCATTATCATCTTGTTTATGCTTTCGCTGGTTTTCAGCCGTTTCCTTCATATCTCTTCCGTCTTAGGAAAAAAAATGTTTCTCTCAGGACATTTGCGTCTGATTATGTATGCAACACGTTCTTTTGTACAGACTCTCAGCTTCGTTTATTACTTGTGTGTTGGCACGTTTATATATATATATATATATATATATATTATATATATATATATATATATATATATATGCATATTTATTACATATATATATATATATATATTATATATATATATAATATATATATATATGTATATATATATTTAATATATTATTATATGCATATATATACATATATATATATATATATATATCATCTATTTATATTATAGACCATATATATATAATATATATACTATATATATATATAGTATATTATATATATAATATATTAATAATGCATATATATACATATATATATATATATTAGGGCTTGTGCCTTGTAGGATAAGGCGCCCTATGAGGTAATGTTAGACTAGCGATAATCTTACGCTAAGTCGGTTGGTATTGCACTTCCATCTTCAATGGAGTGTCTGGGGTTTTGTAGATCACTTACGAAGTCGGTATTATCTTTACGACGATGTGTTAAACTCATGGTTCGGTGAGGTTCTTGTAGAAAACACGAAATATAAAAATAGATATATATTCTTCTGAAGTTTTACATGGTGAAGATCAGGTATGATTGTACAAGTCTTCTAATAACGATAGCTTGATCGCTTCTGCCAATGATGATGGCTAATCCTATTCCTCTACATGATAAAGCTTAGGTAAAGAGGTACAGGTCTTCTAATGACGATAGCTAACTCTCTTCTGCCTGTCTACCATCTCTGTTACAAGTTATGAAGGAACAGACAGTAGTTCGAACATATGAACATACATACAAATGACATAGTTTCATACGAACACACAATCAAAATGAGACACGCTACAGATCACGTAGGCGGTAGTTGTCTCAAGCAGGGAGCTTGGTGGACTGTTCAAAACAAATGAATGACCACAGATGACGGCATGTCAACTTAGCCTACATACTTATTGTATACGTCATCTTTAGCGTCTCTAGTCTGATCACATTCCTGCAAGCAATCTAGTCTTTTATATATATGGACTAACATTCCATATTTTTATTATGTAAACACTTACATTAGCTCGGTCAGCTACCAAAACCAACTACTGAATATTACTCAAACTTGACTTGCATTTGACTTATAGGAGTGTGATACAGACACTATGTGAATATATATATATAAGTGAATAAAAATTCATTGTGTACATGAATTGATTCAAGTAATAAAATATAAAACAATGATGGTAAATAATAGTGATCACGTGATATAATGATACAGTTTTTTCACTTCATCTCATTAAGATACATATGCTACAGAAAATACTAATGTACTCTGACAATTGCATAGAATGAAGATTAACATGATAAAAATCATATTTTAACTGATAAAAAATTTCATATATGAATTGATAAAATTATTAATGTTTATGCTGATTGATTCGTTGCTTTTTATGCTAAATGTTATATATCTGATTCATTAATTCATATACTAACTGCAGATATTGGTAAGAAAAAAGGTAACGGATTGATTATAGGCTACCTGATTTGTTTATACATTGGTATATGGATTCATATAATTATGATTAATATATGTGCACTTTAAATAGATTCCTACTGCGTACACGCAAAGATATATTTAGATTCTGTTATTTATGATCATTTATATAAGAGATTCCTATTGCGTACACGCAAAGATATATTTCGACTCTGTTATTTATGATCAATTATATATAGGATACATGATACTTTATATATATAGGATACATGACCGAGGTTATACTACTTCACTTTTAACTAGCTTTCGAACAACTTTTCGTCCATTACACAGTTCCAGACAACCACCTATAGCCAATGAAACGGCCTTTTTCAATGGTTAAAACAAGGGGAAAATTTGCCTGGGCGGGTCCAACGTTCCATTTTGCGCTCATACTTATTCTCTGCATCCTAAGCTACACGATTACGTTCGCGATGAATAGATCATCCCAGCACGAGTCCTTCGCCAGCAAAGTAGAGTTGAATATCCTTCGGGTCGTAATTGTCGGAAGTATGTCCCTTTTGTAGTCGAATTCCGACAGCCGCTGGAGCGTTCCGCATGAAAACGAGATTAACGACGAGATACGGTGTCGGTCGAAGAAGTCCATGAAATTCCTTTCACATTGTAGGCGGTTGTTACTTGACTGTAGTCGTCCGCTGCGACGAACGATTTTTTTGAAGTTGCGATGTGAAACTCTCGTACTGCAGGATACTGTAACCAGGTTCCATTAATCAGCCTGCAAGTTAAATTATACTTGTCACAAGGGCAAAGTAAATTCAGACAACATCCAAATACAGGGGAGGGAAGAGAGCCATTTAGACCAGACTTAACCCACATGAATTCGCTGATATTTTGGAATTCAAAAGAGTCCGCTGTACAAACTTTTTTATCCATGGCATTAACAATGAGTGAACCTATCCAGGTCTATGAGGACTGTAAAAATATCCATATAAAAAAATAAATAGATATCATTACGAATCTCAAAGAAAATTCGATATTACTGGTAGTAAGTTACTAGACAAAAGTGGAAAACGGAGCTATTTGTAAGATTGCCAGGCATCATAAGAGTCAAAGAGAAGATTAATCATGATTCTGTAGTTCTCTATGCTAACTGAAATTAAGTTGTGATAAAATCTGATCCTATGTGCCCTAACAAAAGTTTCATATTCAATTTTCTCGCGCGCATCCTCTGAGGTTAATTTTAAACTTTATTAATAGGTAGGAGATGCAACGAAAAAAAACCCACTATGTAACTAATTTCTAAATAAACTTTGGGTTTTTCAAGAAAATGTGACATTTTCCCATGAATGTGATTTACCTGGATTGTAATAAGCTAATGTTGCAAGTAAATAATCCATATCCATATCGTGATACTTCTAAATGTCTATGAGGTTCAGAAAAAATTAATTCATTTTGTTGTTATAGAAATTCTATTTGCTTATTTTGTTCATTAATTTTAAAATGATTGCAAGTCCTTAACTAATTGCATTACACACACGGATAAGAATATGTTATGTGGCCTGTCATGTGACCTATGAACCACCTGTGAAGTTCATGAGCTAAGCATTCCTTTCTCCAGTCAATCTGCTTCGCAAGCAGAGATTAAGCCTGTGCAAGCAGATATTTGAGGTTAAAGAAATCAATGCTGATACGGCAAACGCGACAGACCTTCTAGAACTGATGACGTCGTCACCAGCTTAAGAGTTACGTTACTTGCTGTAAGAGATACGACTTTAGTATTTTCAAATGATATTTTAGTGTTTTAATTCTCCACCCGCATGAGAAGAATGTCTGAAAAAAAAAACAGTACCAAAATTGAACAATATATTAGTTTCATGTTGGAAAACTGCATGATTATGTTAAATTAAATATTCCTATTGAAACTAATGAAAAAGGTTTCCATAACAAATTCTATATATATTATTAGCCCTGTATAAGATTCATATAGGATTATTTCATAGATAACATTTTCACTTCTAGACTTCCTGACTTTAAAAATCTACTTTTATTTTATTTTTTTTAGTTTATTTATTTATTATTATTATTATTTTTTTGACTACGAATATAAATCACCGGGACAGACAATATGTCAGTAGATTTTGGATATGTGTTTGAACTTTTAGCTTATTTGTCATTACTAAAGCGTTAAGTTAGAGTTCAAATCTTTACGCATATATATCTGGATATTTAATTATCTATGGTTACGTTTTGCTTATTGATTTTATCGTGATTCCTTTTTTTATTATAATTTGTAACCCTTCCGACTTCTTACGGAGTGTATTATATTGACTCCACTTGTATCCATATTTATTTTATTTTTTATATTTATTTATTTATATATTTCTTTTATATATATTTGATAAATTAATGGTTGGCTTGAATATGTGGAAAAGTGTTCTAGCGGCGTACCGTATAAGGCTACTTGTGGTATCAAGATATGAATGATAAAGGTATTTAAAACCGCGAGAACCGCTATAATCCAGTTCGGATCCAACATCACGAGTTGTAACTCGTAAGACATTGACACTTCCTATTTAATTATCCGTTATTCTACCCAACCGATTGACTCTGGGTGATAAAATATATTATTGGTTTTCTTAATGGAAAGGAATTCACACAACATGTTAAGGAGATTATTATTGATTTACACCACCCGAGTCAGATTATCATGTGTTGAATTCCATGTTTACTGATTTAGCACTCATAAATATTCCTAACGCACTCAATTGCGGTGTTTGTTTTTAGTGCTATTAATTCTATATAACGTGTCAAGGAACTATTAACACTAAGAAGTGTTTATTGGTTTTGTCAGACTCGTAATTCTGTTAATAATTCTACGTATATTCTTTCAAGGATTGATTTGGCACAGGATAGGCCCTTAACTGACAGGTGTCTTAGTGTGTCCCTTGTTTTCATGACACGTGTTACAATCAGTTATGTGCTTTTTATATCTGTAAGCATTGTAGGCCAGTAAAACATGGATTTGGCTTTCTGTGACATAGTAGGGAACCCTGGATGACGGAATGCAACCAGTTTATGACGATTGGTATGAAAGTGATTATTACTAATACCTGGTCGTTAGTCATCTGCTGTGTTCTTCGGGTTTTCCTCGTCACAGACCTACATATAATATTACATTTGATTACATTATTCTGATACACATACTTTAAATATACTTTTGCTTAAGGGTTTCTGCTCGAAGTGTTTATTGTTTTTGCTTAGTCGCTGACCCTGTTTCCGTTTCGAAGTGTTTATTGTTTGGTGTTTATTGCTGCTGACTCTGTTTCCGTTCGAAGTGTTTATTGTTTGGGTTATGTCTGTTGACTCTTGCTTTGTTCAGTTTGTAACAGTTCTGCGCTCCAACCCAGATATTCAATGCTCGCGATCTCTTGGGTTAAGGAATTTTTCTTGTTTAGATACAGTTTTAACAATAGGCACGGATGTTTCTATATCTTTTAGTCTAATTAATGGTTCTTTGCTGTATGGTGCGGGATTGCGGGATAATGCGTCAGCTATGATATTTGCTTTCCCAGGTAGATATCTTATCTTGGCTCCAAAGACCTGAATGATCATTTGTCACCGAGTTCCTTTTGGACTGTGATTAAAGCCTTTGAAAAACTCGGTAAGTGACTCATGTTCAGTAAGGACTTTATCAGGATAGCCATAGATTATGAACTTAAAATGTACTAGTGAGTTAAAGATACCTAGCCCTTCCTTGCTTATTACTGCATATTTACTTTCAGAGGGCTTTAGTTTACGTGAATAAAAAGCTATAGGAAAGAACTGTTTATCATATTACTGAAGTAGTATCCTCTTACCCCTTGGTCTGAGCGCGTCTGCCCAATTGAATAAAAAAAAAAATTCCTTATTTAAATCAGGGATTTTTAAGTTAGGTAAGCTGCATTATTCCGCTTTTAAGATATCGAACGCCTGTTGATGCTTTTTAGACCATAATCAATCTACGCTCTTCTTCGTAAGATCCGTTAAAGGAGCTGTCATGATTGAAGAGTTACATATTTACATACGATTGTAATACCCACTACAGCGCCAAAGTGCTGTATCCCCCTTTTACGTTAATAGGTACCGGAAAGTTATGAATAGCCGACACCTTACCATGGACTACTTTTAAGACCTTGACTAGACACATAAAACCTAGATAAACATGTTCGGTTTTTTTTAAAAACTCACATTTAGATATTTTACTCTGAGATTATTTGTCTTTGTCTCTGTAGCACTAGCTCTAGTGTATGTGAATGTACTTCTAAGGTATTAGAAAAGATTATAAGATCATCCATATAGGCATGTAGGTTATCCCCTAAAAGTCTCCAAACACTATATTGTAATTGGGGTGCAACGTAAGCCGGAGGCATACGTAAAAATTGATAATGTCCCCTGAGTGTGCTGAAAACGGTGTATGAGGTACAATCACTTAGGTAATGGTATCTGGTAAAAGCATTTAAGTAAGTCCAAGTTGGTGAAAAAAATTTATTCTAACCTAACAGAGATAAGATGTCGTCGCTACATGGCACTGGAAACTATCGGGAGTCGTTTCCTTGTTTAAGCGACAGAAATCTACGCAGATACGCCAAGTCCGATCTTTTATGGCATGACGTCTGAGGGAAAAATTATATGGGCTATTTGATTTCCTAATGACTCCTATTACTAACATTTTTCAACTTCGTCATTTATTTCTATTTTGAAATTTCATTGGGGTTCTACACGAAGGTACGTATATAGCTTTATGTTTGTCCTTAGACCGTATTTTGTTTTCAATGACATCCGTTTTTCTCCCAGAGATCACTCGCTAGTGGAGAAACTTCCTGGTATTCAGGTAAAAGATAAAAAAAAAAATTCTGCTGAATCACCTCTGCTTGAATGACTTTACTGATATTACTTTAGATAGATTATCAGAGAGATTCATCCACGACTGGTTGGGCGTGATTAAAAATTAGCAACAATAAAAAATGCGATATTTATAACTTCCGTATCCACGATATGTATACTTTTAGGGCTTTGTTCGCGGAAATCGTTATATTTCAGAGTGTCGGGAAGGATTAAAATTTCATTTCCCAGCAAAGTCTTTTTTACACGCACTAAGACATTCGAGGGTGCATGCTTCTCGAGATTTTGCGTGCAAAGTGCGACTGCGGTTGTGGGAGAATTCTGTTGGGTCATTTGAACAATGTTACGATTTATGAGACAAATG
The DNA here is from genome assembly GCF_015104395.2 of Macrobrachium nipponense. NCBI lineage: Eukaryota > Metazoa > Arthropoda > Malacostraca > Decapoda > Palaemonidae > Macrobrachium > Macrobrachium nipponense. The sequence continues at coordinate 46,203,471 of NC_087211.1, read as the reverse complement.
TATAGTTCCTCTATATAAGTTATTATTTGATTAACTGTCTCTTTTTTTTTTGTTCAAACGGATTTCAATATGTTTGAAGGTTTATAGGATTTTCATTTGATAAACACGCCTTATTGCAGGATGTAAGATAATATTTTGTATACCCCTAGATGAATCTTACAATTACACTAGATACAGATCAATGTTTTTTATAACTATAGAGGTATCTGTAAGCGCTCGCTTATCCGGACTTCTCATTAGGGAAGTTCGAACAACAGACAGTGAGTCCGTAAATACAGGATATTACGTTTACTAAAGGAATAAACAAGATATTCTAATTTTTACTGCGCGTACAGTCAGGCTTTATCCACCACTACTTATAATAACTTACGTATAAAAAAAAACGAAAACCTGCTCTGATTACTTTATACGGTCGTGTGTTTCATAGGAAAAATCCTTTTAATTCAAAAGATATTGGCATGTATAAACCAACATCGCTTTTCCCCACTCTGCTAGAGTCGCTTATTGTGTGGAATTTGCTATGCTTTGAACACTTCGGCAGTTTTTTGACTGACCTTGACCGCTTGACTAGGTGACACAGTCACCGAGTTTGCTTGTTTGATTCTGAACGGGCTACTGTTTCTATTTCTTTTTGTAATAATTAGGATCCTTCTCTTTATTACCATCGGCAACGTATGGTGTGTAGCATTATGTTGCTGGTTACGTATAAAGCAATGAATGACGAACTATTAGGAACTGAACGATTACTAATAAGACAAGTTATCACTACTGCATTCAATATTAACTGTTTGTACTTCATTCTTTGCTAAAATTTGAAATAGTGAGGGATCCTGGTCAGCGCATTTAGCCTGATGAAAGTTTTTTACAGACATGTTATTCCTTGCAATCCAGCCATATTTTTAAAGTTAAGTTGAGTCATTGAGGTTCGATATTTTATATAATCAAAAAACTCAAGGCTAAAAACTGCGATCGGGACTTGCAAAGGAGCATTTATTGTCATGACCCGAAATAGTGTTACCTCTAATTTATCTAGATTTGTACGGGTGTTCCACTTGTTTTTGTGTGTTTTTCTAATCACTACGGTGCTTAACGACCCTATCCATGCATCTGTATAAATACAGACGTCCACTGCGTAAACGCATATTCACTGTTTAATGTGATTTGTTACATAAGGGATTAATAATCACCCAAAATGATAAAATTAACATAGTATATGATTATGATATTTCAGTAGAACTTCTGGAAACAGACACTCAATGATAAAAAACTCGCAGTAGCGAAATCTCAATGATGTAGATAATTTCTGTAAAAAAGTTAGCTTAAGAATGTCTCGTAACTTCAGCCACAGGAATAACGAAATTCGACCTGCAAAGGAAACACTCAAAGTTACTCCAAATGAATAAAAAATTGTGTACTTAGCTTGCTTTTGTGGGAAGTCACGGTGTTCCGATAACGACACACGGCCTTGGCGTCCTCCTTCTCTATTTAGCGGATGACCTGGTTTGGCTTGAGTTTCCCCCGTGCGCGTGTATTTCGATGATTCGAGCCCTTGAAAATCCGATGCTGCAGACGCGTTCGGTTTGTTTCTTGCAGTGCCGGAAACGCTCACTAACGATGTTTTCTTGAATGATTCTAATGAGAGACGAAGCTTCCGTTGCCGTAGGAAAAGGACACGTCGGTTTTGTTTCTTGAAGTTATTCACTAAACGATGATACTAAGTTGCTTGACGAATCTTGTTGTTTTCTGAAGTCGCTCACTAACGATGATACTAGGTTGCTTGAAGAATCTGCTGCTTTCGTCGTCGTTGACTTCATGATTTATTATTCTGTTTTTTCTTCGTAGGACGTTGTAGAGTTCTTCTGGTACGCTGGCCACCAATATTAGGGCTTGTGCCTTGTAGGATAAGGCGCCCTATGAGGTAATGTTAGACTAGCGATAATCTTACGCTAAGTCGGTTGGTATTGCACTTCCATCTTCAATGGAGTGTCTGGGGTTTTGTAGATCACTTACGAAGTCGGTATTATCTTTACGACGATGTGTTAAACTCATGGTTCGGTGAGGTTCTTGTAGAAAACACGAAATATAAAAATAGATATATATTCTTCTGAAGTTTTACATGGTGAAGATCAGGTATGATTGTACAAGTCTTCTAATAACGATAGCTTGATCGCTTCTGCCAATGATGATGGCTAATCCTATTCCTCTACATGATAAAGCTTAGGTAAAGAGGTACAGGTCTTCTAATGACGATAGCTAACTCTCTTCTGCCTGTCTACCATCTCTGTTACAAGTTATGAAGGAACAGACAGTAGTTCGAACATATGAACATACATACAAATGACATAGTTTCATACGAACACACAATCAAAATGAGACACGCTACAGATCACGTAGGCGGTAGTTGTCTCAAGCAGAGAGCTTGGACTGTTTCAAAACAAATGAATGACCACAGATGACGGCATGTCAACTTAGCCTACATACTTATTGTATACGTCATCTTTAGCGTCTCTAGTCTGATCACATTCCTGCAAGCAATCTAGTCTTTTATATATATGGACTAACATTCCATATTTTTATTATGTAAACACTTACATATATATATATATATATATATATATATATATATATATATATATATATAGATATATACATATAGTATAATATATTATATATATAAATATAAATGGCTTAATACCATATTAATATGCATAAATAAATATAAAATAAAATTATATATATATATCATATATATAATATATATATATATATATATATGAATGTATGTATTCGTGAGTTTTGTATCGAATTCTAGTCTACTCAAATGGTGTGTTCAGCAGTTTTGGTATAGACCTGGAAAACTTAGAACGAAAGGCAAAGAACATTGATTTAAAGTACATTAAAATGGAAAATAATGGTCGAATCTTCTGCCTCTTTTCATTCTATATATTAATTCTTATTTTTCATTCGTAGTTGGGGTCGCTGTTTTAATTACGAGGATCTATTCCAGACCTTTTAAGTCTAAGCAAATACTTTGTATCCAAGATTACCTTAAGAAAACTTCTTTTATTTAAGATTATCTTAAGAAAACGCCTTGTATCCAAGATTACTTTAAGTAAAGCTCCTTCGTATCCAAGATTACCTTAAATAGTATTCAACATTACCTTAAGAAAATTCGTATCCAAGATTACCTTCAAATAAAAGGCTCGTTTTCAAGAATACCTTAAGAAAACTCGTATCCAAGACTACCTCCTGAGAAAAAACTCATATTCAAGATTACCTTAAGAAAAGTCCTTCGTTTCTTAGATTAAGTTGTATCGTATTCAAGATTACCTTAAGGAAACTCGTATCCAAGACTACCTTCAAAGGAAAAGCTCGTTTTCAAGATTACCTTAAGAAAGCTCCTTCGTTTCCTAGATTACCTTAAGTCGTATTCAAGATTACCTTAAGAAAACTCGTATCCAAGACTACTTTAAAAAAAAGAAGAAGCTCGTATTCAAGATTACCTTAAGAAAACTTCTCGTATCTAAGATAACCTAAAAAAATTCCTCGTATCTAAGATTACTTTGAGAATACTCCTCGTATTTAAGATTACCTTTCATAAGATTACAGGTTGAAGAGAGGACTTAAAGAGAAAAATGATCCCTAGGTAAATGGTTGAGATTATAACACAAAAGGGGAACATTTGTCTGAGAAGAAAAAGGAAGAGGAGTTGAGCTCGGATCTGAAGACTTTATACTAACAGCAGCAGCACCACCAGGTGGAGCGTAGATGTTCTTGGAAGTAGTTCGAGGGATTAGAGCTTAAGCTGGAGATTACGAGACGATCAGGAGCGCAGTCGGCGATGTCAGAGTCCTCGCAGCCTTTACGATTTGGAGGAAAAGTCGCCAAACTGGAGTACTTAAGGAAAGTCGCCAAACTTGGGTACTTTGGCTGGTAGTTGGTTAGAAGTTCGACGAGTACCGTGGCTCGATGTTTGTCTAGGTTGTAATAAATTTGTGGGTTTAATGATAGGTAAATTGAAAAATGACTGTTGCGTGTCTGTAGTAGTTGGAAAATGACAGTTGCGTTGTCAGTAGTAGTTGGAAAATGGCAGTTGCGTTGTCAGTAGTAGTTGGAAAATGGCAGTTGCGTTGTCAGTAGTAGTTGGAAAATGGCAGTTGCGTTGTCAGTAGTAGTTGGAAAATGACAGTTGCGTTGTCAGTAGTAGTTGGAAAATGACAGTTGCGTTGTCAGTAGTAGTTGGAAAATGACAGTTGCGTTGTCAGTAGTAGTTGGAAAATGACAGTTGCGTTGTCAGTAGTAGTTGGAAAATGGCAGTTGCGTTGTCAGTAGTAGTTGGAAAATGACAGTTGCTTTGTCAGTAGTAGTTGGAAAATGGCAGTTGCGTTGTCAGTAGTAGTTGGAAAATGACAGTTGCGTTGTCAGTAGTAGTTGGAAAAGGACAGTTGCGTTGTCAGTAGTATTAACTGCTAATTTGGAAAATGAGACGATTGTGGTAACTGCAAAATTGGACAGATACCGTTTAAGTAGTAGTAACTTCAGAAAAAATAAATCAACTGTTGCAGTTTGAATAATGGTAACTTTAGATTTGAAAAAAGAAGTAAAATTTTGAAAAGAAGCCGCTGCAAATTTGTAGAAAAACATTAACAGTTGTATTTTTAGTACGTACTTGTGACGGATTTTTGAAAGTGAGGTCTCTTTTAAATAGAAGTAACTGAAGATTAGACAGTTGTCAATTAGATTTTGAAGAGTGCTAACTGCAAAATAGGGAAATAAGTTACATTTTGAAAATATTAACGGCAAAATTGGAAAATTGAGTTGAATTTTAATAGTGGTTACTGCAAAATACTGCTACCTCGGTGGCCGTGATTTCGATTCTCGGGCATTCCATTGAGGCGTTAGAGATGTGTATTTCTGGTGAGAAAAGTTTACTCTCGACGTGGTTCGGAAGTCACGTAAAGCCATTGGTCCCGTTGCTGAATAACCACAGGTTCCATGCAACGTAAAAACACCATTCAAACAAACAATAACTGCAAAATGAAAAAAGTTGCAATTTGAGTAGTGGTAACTGCAAAATTCGAAAAAGTAACAGAAGAAGTTTAGGAAAAGTTAATGGTTTCAATTTAAATTATAATAGTACTGCAGAGACAGTGATATGAAATGTTTTTAGCTACATAAGCATATAATCTGATGTGTCATTTCTAATTGTGATAGTGTCAGGTATCCGACGGTGGAGGGCTTATAAACGCATCTCCTTTTCTCTCTCTCTCTCTCTCTCTCTCTCTCTCTCTCTCTCTCTCGCTCTCTCTCTCTCTCTCTCATCGACAAATCATTGAGTTACCAACAACGCCGCTTGCTGTCGGCTCTGGTAGCCTTTTGTGCAGTCCAAAAAAGTTACATCATAATTGGCAATGCAAGAAAGTTTGCTTTTTAAAAAAAATATATAGCCCAGCTAAATTGATTGTTATTGATAACTGTCCAAGAAAGTTTATTTATCTCATTTTTTATTTTCCTAAGTCTTTTCCGAAGTTCAGACAGTTTCGTATGGACATTTCAGTGAGAGAGAGAGAGAGAGAGAGAGAGAGAGAGAGCCCTTTCGCTTGCTATTTCCTGTCTTCCGCTTTCATAGGTGGGGCGTGTATATCTCATCATGCTTTTGGCAAGATTTTAGGCAACGTTCCTATATATATATATATATATATATATATATATATATATATATATATATATATATATATATATATATATATATTCTCTAGTATACGATTATGTAAGGTTATATGAATCATCTATAGAATGATATAAAGAGGAGCTGCTACAATGTAGTAATCAGTTTTGCTACTTGGTTGATATGTTGATGCTTTGGAGAGAGAGAGAGAGAGAGAGAGAGAGAGAGAGAGAGAGGAGAGAGAGACGAGAGAGAGAGAGAGAGAGAGAGTACACTATAACACGTATCCTCTCGATCACTCACCTTCAGTTGTTGAGTTAAGTGAAAGGTTTCATTGATAATCATTTTTTTCTCTTTTCCAAAACTGCGATGAATGTTTTCATGGCTGGTGAGCTTAAAATTCTCCTGTCATAAAAACGTCTGTGAGCGTCCACCTATTACTGGAAAAAGAAGTAACTTTACCCTCTTGAATACGTGTGACCTTTTAGCGTATCATTCTTTTAGCTTTTTGTTGTCAAGAGGAAGAGGCAACAGTTGCTCTCAGATGTTCACCTTGTCAACCACGGTAATCCATCCAGAAAAGAATGATTTAATTGTGAAAGGTGTGAGCGCTGTATCGTGCAGTTTATTGTTAACGTAATTTCATTCTATTGCGGGGTTTAGTATCCAAGTGTGTACGAGTTCTATAATTCTGTTTAGTATGATCATAGCAGATTTACTTTTCAGTGTTTTAGTTAGGGGTATATATATGTAATGTCTTGTTTTATTTCAGCACGGGCATAAATGGATTGTAGAGTACGCTCTACCTCAGTAGTTTTAATTTTATTTAGGGTTAAACTTAGTCGTTATTTTAAGGTTAAACTTAGCTTGTTGGGTTTACCGAATTGGGATATGCATATTTAAATTTTCTTGTTTAATTTGTTCTGAGTTTTAATATATTTTTGTGCTTTTTTATAAAGGCGAATTAGGTGTTATCGTCAGTAGCAAATTATTTTGATGGCTATCTTGTGTACTTTTCATTGCTGTTAATTTCTTATTGCAGAAGTTTATTTGTTTGGCTAAAGACTTGGTTCCTTTGTGCCTGAATGAATTATCGACAGAATTACCTGTCATAGCTTGAACGCGGTGAGTGGCTCTCTCTCTCTCTCTCTCTCTCTCTCTCTCTCTCTCTCTCTCTCTCTAAGGTGATGTCTGCTCTAAAATAAAAATAAAAAAAGGGGCAAATCTGCAGTCCTGTCAATATCATCGCCATCATAATCATCAAGCTTCTCCTGTTTATGTTATTCTTCTACTTCTTTCCTTCTCCCTTCCATCTCCCTCCTACCCCTCCTAGTTCCTCCCCTTCCCCCCCCTCCCCCCTTTACAATCAATATTTCTGTGTTTTGAGGGCTCTTCAATTATGTAAGGCTTATGAAATTGGTTGTCGGTGAGCTTCAAAGGATTTCGGCGAATCAGGGACATCCACTGCAGTGGAATTCTAGTCACGATTGGCAGTTAATGGCTTGTCATTGGTGGAGATTTTGCCGGGGTGGAGGGGAAGGGGGGCTGGTTTCCCAAAAATTCGGCGTTTCGTGTTTTATCTCTCTCTCTCTCTCTCTCTCTCTTCTCTCTCTCTCTCTCTCTCTCTCTCTATATATATATATATATATATATATATATATATATATATATTAATATAATATATATTTGTTTTATTTATGTATTTATTCGACCATCGTTGACAATATGCTGTGGAAAACTGTTTTCATTCAAAGTTATGATCTCGGTAAAAATCGCTTAACTGAATTTCTTGGCTGAATTTCTTTAATGAGATTTTTTAGCTGAATGTACTAAGTTCTCACTTGAGTTATTTATTTATTTATTTATTATTATTTTTGCTTTGATTTTTAGCACTGTAAAGTTCACCTAGTTACATCCAACACATTAGCAATGGCTAGGTTTTTGTGTGGACTGAATTTACAATATTTTCCTGGGTGAAATTTTTTTTTTTTTTTGGCCATTCGTCGTTTATGAGTTACTGGCTATGAATTTATATGAGGATCGCCGGTCTAGACATGTCTTAATTTTTGGTTTCGATTTTGCTTTCGTTACTCATTGCTATTGTTTATATATTTTTTCTGTTAGTGTGAAAGGTAATTGCTTGCCCTAATTTAAAATAGAGATTTGGTAACCTGTGTTCTCACAATTTTCCATATATTGAATTTTTTGTTTTGTTCACAAGATAAAATGTTCGTGCTATGAAAACCCTTAATTTGCACTATTCCTTCTTTTTAATAATTTCATATTTATTTTGCAGACATTTTCCTCGTACATGAATTTAGTGGTGCATTTATTATAAAACCAAGTGAATTTTTCAGAGTAGTTTTGGTCTTTTGATTTACAAAAGCAAATGTAATGAAAGAAAAGATTCATAGAGAAAACTGTGAAATGCTTGGATTTTCAAAGAATTCTTTTAGATTAAGTATTTTAATGCAGAGTTAGTATATATATGCATACCGGTGTTTTTTCTCAGTTTCAGTTTCTTGAAAAGAAGTCTTGTGTCGGATTGTCTGTCCGTCCGCACTTTTTCTGTTCGCCTGAGATCTTAAAAGGTACTGAGGTTAGAGGCTGCAAGTTGGTATGTTGATCATCGACCCTCCATTCATTAAACATACCAAATTTCATAGTTTGGACATTTTATCTTATAAAAAATGAAAAAAATAAACTATGGAAAATCGTGAGAATATGTGTAACCAAAATCTTTATTTTAAATTAATGCACGCAATTGCCTTGCACTGAGAGATCTTAAAAACTTCTGAGGCAATAAAGGGCTGCAAATTGATATGTTGATTATCGACCCTCCAGTCATCAAATATACCAAATTGCAGCTATCTAGCCTTAGTAGTTTTTATTTTACTTAAGGTTGAAGTTAGTCATAATCTTGCGTCTGGCAACGATAAAGGCCAGGCGACTACCGACCATGGTTAGTCTCATGGGCAGCATTATACTGAGAACACCGAAAGATAAATATATTTTCGGTGGCCTTGATTATGTGCTGTACAGAAAACTCGAAAGCGCCGTGGAAACTTTGCCGAATTTTTTTCTTACTTGTTCCAGAGATGAAGAATATTTGTCTCATAGGAGTTTTCGAAGACTAGATTATGTTTCTCAAATTAAACATGATACTGATTTTATTTAGTAATTTTTCAGGCAACTGGTTTTATTTCAGAATTCGGGAAATTTATTTCATAAGGAATGTTTCTAGGGAATTTATTGTCTCAGAATTTTCAAGGATGAAAATATGTTTATGTAAATAGGAATTTGTCGATTTGATTTTTTCGAAAAATTATTAGAAATTATATTAAAGAGAAGGAAGTATGCTAATTAAGTTATAATATGAACATTATATCTTAGGAAAAAAAATTTACCATTTGGAAAATCGTGAGAACATACGTTACCAGATCTTTATTTTAAATTAATGCAAGCAATTACCGTTCACTCTGACAGCAAAAATATAAAAGATAACAATGAGTAACGTCAGAATTGTTTTAAAATGAACATTATATGTGAACACAAATACATATTGGAAATCTGTTTAAGTCACTTGAGTATTTGATGTAAACAAAACTATAGAAATTTCTTTGTCACGTGGTTGTTTGATGTAAACAAAAATAAAAGAGTTTAGAAAACTCTTTAGTCATCTGATATTTGACGTCAACAAAATTATGATAAAAAATTTTTATATTTGACGTTAACAAAATTATGATAGAAACTCTTTTGTCACTTGAGTGTTAGTTGCAAACAATAGTCACATGATTGTTAGTTGCAAACAATATGGTAGAAATTATTTTAGTCACGTGATTGTTTGATATAAAAAAAATAAGTTAGAAATGATTTTAGTCACGCAATTGTTTATTATAAACAAAAGTATGATATTGCGAATTTTTCTCATGAGTATATTTCAACGCGGAAGAGAAATTGAAAGGCCATTTCATACTATAGGGATTCTTTTCAAATTCAGGCAAAGAAAGGAAGAAAGCTATAAGAGTATGCAATAGAATA